>NC_091067.1:150463827-150765736 GCF_000393655.2 Nicotiana sylvestris
TATGGGCATTGTAGAGACCAATGGGGTCGACTTCGCCACTTTTCGCCTGGCAGGATCCGCCAAGACTTGGTGGAGGGATTTCTGTTTAGCCAGGCCAGCAGGGTCGCCATCATTGACCTGGGATCAGTTTTCAGAGTTATTTCTGGGGAAGTTTCTCCCAGTTACTCAGCGAGATGCTCTTCGCAGGCAGTTTGAGCGTCTCCAGCAGGGTCCTATGACGGTCACCCAGTATGAGACCCGGTTCATTGATCTTGCTCGTCATGCCATTGTGATACTCCCCACCGATAGAGAGAGGGTGCGGAGGTTTATTGATGGGTTGGCCCAGCCGATCCGTGTTCAGATGGCCATGAGTGCCGGTAGTGAGATTTCATTTCAGGAGGCGGCAGATGGTGCCCGCCGGATAGAGATGGCACTTGCTCAGGGAGGTGGTCATGGGTCTGATAAGAGGCCCCGTCATTTTGGTAGATTCAGTGGTACCTCGTCTGGAGGTAGGGACTCTTATGGTAGAGGCCATCCTTCGAGGCCCTTTCAGTCAGCTCTCTAGGCTTCTCATGGTACACCAGGTGGTCGTGGTTCTCAGCCGCAGTGTTCTGACCAGCAGCTCTTCAGTTCACCATCAGCACCTATCAGTGCACCACCACTTCGTTATTCTCAGCAGCCGAGGGCTTGTTATACTTGCGGCAATGTGAGTCACATTGCCAGATATTGCCCTCGAGTTTCCAGCAGCTCGCAGCAGCAGGGTTCTCGCCTGATGATCCAGGCACCAGTTGCCCCACAGCCTGCCCAGCCAGCTAGAGGCGGGGGTAGAGGACATAGAGGTGGAGGTAGAGGTTTTAGAGGTGGAGCTCAGACCGCTAGAAGTAGGGGTCAACCAGCAGCAGATCGTCCCAGGGATATGATTCAGGGAGGTGGGCCCAGCCCCGTTGTTATGCTTTGCCAGCCAAGCCAGAGGTTGAGTCATCAGATGTTGTGATTACAGGTACTATTCTGGTCTGTGATAGGGATGCTTCTGTGCTATTTGATCCTGGATCTACGTATTCATATGTGTCGTCCTATTTTGCACCCTATTTGGTTATGCCTAGTGACTCGTTGAGTATTCCTGTTTATGTGTCAATACCGGTGGGTGATTCTATTGTGGTCGACCAAGTTCATCGTTCTTGTATCGTAGTGTTTAGGGGTCCTGAGACCCGTGTTGATTTGTTGCTTTTGGACATGGTCGACTTTGATGTTATATTGGGGATGGATTGGTTATCCCCGTACCATGCTATCTTGGATTGCCATGCCAAGACCGTGACCTTAGCCTTACCGGATTTACCCCGTTTAGAGTGGAGAGGGACTTCTGGTCATTGTACCCGCAGTGTTATCTCGTATGTGAAAGCTCGGCGTATGGTCGAGAAGGGATGTTTGGCCTACTTGGCGTATGTTCACGATTCTAGCGCGGAGGCCTCTTCTATTGATTCTGTGCCCGTTGTTCGGGAGTTTCCTGAGGTTTTCCCTTCAGACATTCCGGGTATGCCGCCCGACAGGGATATCGACTTTTGTATTGATTTGGCCCCGGGCACTCAGCCCATTTCTATCCCGCCATATCGTATGGCCCCGCCGGAGTTGAAAGAGTTAAAGGAACAGCTGCAGGATTTGCTTGAGAAAGGTTTCATTAGACCTAGTGTTTCGCCTTGGGGTGCGCCGGTGTTGTTTGTTAAGAAAAAGGATGGTTCGATGAGAATGTGCATCGATTACCGGCAATTGAACAAGGTTACAATTAAGAATAAGTATCCACTGCCGAGGATCGACGATTTATTCGACCAGCTTCAGGGTGCGAGGGTGTTTTCAAAGATAGATTTGAGATCTGGCTACCACCAACTGAGGATTAGGGCATCTGATGTCCCTAAGATAGCATTTCGCACTTGGTATGGGCACTATGAGTTTTTGGTCATGTCATTTGGATTGACTAATGCCCCAGTAGCGTTCATGGAGTTGATGAACCGAGTGTTCAGACCTTATTTGGACTTGTTCGTGATAGTCTTCATTGACGATATTCTTATATACTCCCGCAGTCAGGAGGAGCATGAGCAGCACCTCAGAGTGGTCCTTCAGACCCTAAAGGATAGTCAGTTGTATGCTAAGTTCTCAAAGTGCGAGTTTTGGTTGAGTTCGGTCGCATTCCTGGGTCATGTCGTATCAGTAGCAGGTATTCAGGTAGACCCGAAGAAGATAGAGGCAGTCAAGAACTGGCCTCGACCAGCTTCAGCTACGGATATTCGGAGTTTCCTGGGGTTGGCAGGTTACTACCGTCGGTTCGTGGAGGGGTTTTCATCCATTGCAGCCCCTATGACCAAATTGACCCAGAAGGGTGTCCAGTTCAGGTGGTCGGACGAGTGTGAGGCGAGCTTTCAGAAGCTCAAGACGGCTCTGACTACGGCACCGGTATTGGTTTTGCCCACAGGTTCAGGGCCATATACGGTCTATTGTGATGCGTCTCGTATTGGGCTTGGTGCAGTGTTGATGCAGGAAGGCAACGTCATTGCTTATGCTTCGAGGCAGTTGAAGATCCACGAGAAGAATTATCCGGTTCATGATCTCGAGTTGGCAGCCATTGTTCATGCCTTGAAGATCTGGAGGCATTACTTATATGGCGTGACGTGTGAGGTTTACACTGATCACAAGAGTCTTCAGTATCTGTTCAAGCAGAAAGAGTTGAATTTGAGGCAGAGGAGGTGGTTAGAGTTGCTAAAGGATTATGATGTTACTATCTTATACCACCCGGGGAAGGCCAATGTGGTGGCCGATGCAT
Organism: Nicotiana sylvestris; assembly: GCF_000393655.2. Lineage (NCBI taxonomy): Eukaryota > Viridiplantae > Streptophyta > Magnoliopsida > Solanales > Solanaceae > Nicotiana > Nicotiana sylvestris. Next base: position 150,466,619 of record NC_091067.1, read on the forward strand.
TGAGCAGGAAGTCCGCCAGCATGGGTAGTCTTGCTTATATTCCAGTCAGCCAGAGATCGCTTGCTTTGGATGTTCAGGCCTTGGCCAATCGTCTTGTGAGGTTGGATATTTCTGAGCCTAGCAGAGTGTTAGCTTGCACGGTTGCTCGTTCCTCTCTATTAGAGCGTATCCGCGAGCGGCAGTTTGAGGATCCCCATTTGTGTGTCTTGAGAGACACGGTGCAGTGTGGAGGTGCCAAGAAAGTAACCTTAGATGATGATAGTGTATTGAGATTGCAGCGGCAAGTTTGTGTGCCCAATGTTGATGGGATTCGAGAGTTGATCTTAGCGGAGGCCCACAGTTCTCGGTATTCTATTCACCCGGGCACCGCGAAGATGTATCAGGATCTGAGGCAGCACTATTGGTGGCGTAAGATGAAGAAAGACATCGTTGTGCACGTGGCTCGGTATTTGAATTGTCTGCAGGTTAAGTACGAGCATCAAAGACCCGGTGGTCTATTCTAGAGGATTGCACTTCCCAAGTGGAAGTGGGAGAGGATTACGATGGATTTCGTTACTGGACTTCCGATGACTCGGAAAAAGTTTGATGCAGTTTGGGTCATTGTTGATAGGCTGACCAAGTCAGCGCATTTTGTTCCTGTTGCAGCCACCTATTCGTCTGAAAGGTAAGCCGAGATTTATATCAGGGAGATTGTTCGCCTTCATGGGGTGCCACTAACTATCATTTTGGATCGGGGTACGCAGTTTACCTCGCATTTCTGGAGAGCGGTTCAGCGAGAGTTGGGCACCCAGGTTGAGTTGAGTACAGCATTCCATCCCCAGACGGACGGTCAGTCCGAGAGGACTATTCAGGTTCTTGAGGACATGCTCCGAGCCTGTGTCATTGATTTTGGAGGCTCGTGGGACCAGTTTTTGCCTTTAGCAGAGTTTTCCTACAACAACAGCTACCAGTCTAGCATTCAGATGGATCCGTACAAGGCGTTGTATGGTAGGCGATGTCGGTCTCCAGTTGGATGGTTTGAGCCGGAAGAGGCTCGATTATTGGGTATGGATCTGGTTCAGGAAGCCTTGGACAAGGTCAGGATTATTCAGGATAGACTTCGTACAGCTCAGTCCAGACAGAAGAGTTACGCAGACCGCAAGTTCAGAGATGTTGCCTTCATGGTTGGTGAGCGGGTATTGCTCCGTGTATCGCCTATGAAGGGCGTGATGAGATTTGGGAAGAAGGGCAAGCTCAGCCCTAGGTTCATCGGTCCATTTGAGATTCTTGATCGTGTGGGAGAGGTGGCTTATAGACTTGCCTTGCCACCTAGCTTGTCAGCTGTGCATCCCGTGTTTCATGTGTCTATGCTCCAGAAGTATCGCGGAGATCCATCGCACGTGTTAGATTTCAGCACTGTCCAATTGGACAAGGATCTATCATATGAGGAGGAGCCGGTGGCTATTCTAGACCGGCAGGTTCGACAGTTGAGGTCGAAGAGTTTTCCTTCGGTGCGTGTTCAGTGGAGAGGTCAGCCTTCTGAGGCATCGACCTGGGAGTCCGAGTCCGATATGCGGAGCCATTATCCTCATTTATTTCCCGACACAGGTACTTCTTTCTTTTGTCCGTTCGAGGACGAATAGTTGTTTTAGAGGTGGAGAATGTGACGACCCAAGGGGTCATCACCGTAATTCTTCCTTGTTCCGTGCTTCCGAGGCCTTGAAAACCTCGCTTTTAGTTGCCTCGATTGGCATGCGCAGTTCCGGCGCGTAGCCGGAAAGTTTTTATGTTAGAATATGTGAATTATGTGAAACATTTGATGAATTTTGGTATTAATATGCATAATGTTAACTTCGGTCAACATTTTGGGTAAACGGACCCGGACCTGTGATTCGACGGTCCCGGAGGGTTCGTAGAAAAATATGGGACTTGGGCGTGTGCTCGGAATCAAATTCTGAGGTCCCAAGCCCGAGAAATGAATTTTTGAAAGAAATTATTTTTCTGAAATTTGATAAGAAAATTTGAAATGAAAAGGAGTTAGAAAATATAGGTATCGGGCTCGTATTTTGGTTCCGACGCCCGATACAAGTCTTAAATATGTGTTAAGCACTATCTATAAAGTTTGGCTAAAAACGGACGTCATATGACGTGTTTCGGACTAAAAATGGAGAGTTTGAGTTATGAAAGTTGAAGAAAGAAAAATCATGTGTTTGAGGCTTGATCCTATGTATATGATGTTATTTTGGCGATTTGATCGCACGAGTAAGTCCGTAAGATGTTTTTAAGGTTGTGTGCATGTTTTGTTTGGAGCCCCGAGGGCTCGGGTGAGTTTTGAATGGGGCCCGGGAGGTCTTGGACTTAAGAAAATGCAGGTTCAGGTGATGCAGACACCAGCGTGGCCGCGGTCATTTCCACGCGGTCCGCGCTGGAGCCGCGCGGCCGCAATGCATTTTTGTGCGGTCCGCGTGGCTGAGTCTGAGGGCTAGGGTTTCAGGTTAGCCAGCGCGGCCGCGCACCAAAACAGTGCGGTCCGCGCTGGAAGGGTTCAGAGAAGCCCCACTTTTCTCCCACTCGGCGCGGCCGCAACACATTTTTGTGCGGTCCGCGCCAGGTCCTCAGAAAGGTATACAAGTTCGGAAATCTCAGTCATTTTTGTTTGTTTTGGTAGATGGAAGATGAGATAGAGACACCGAATGAACTTTTAAAAACCCAAAACCTAAGAGGCGATTTTCCAAACAACTTTTTTTCTCCAAAACGATTGGTAAGTGATTTCTAACTTAATTTCTTTATTCCTTAACATCTTTTAACATAATTTCAACTTCAAATCAAAGATTTTCATGGGGAAAATTGGGTGTTTTGGGTAGAACCTAGGTTTTCTACAAATTGAGAAGTTGGACCTCAATTTGGGGTCCGATTTAAAAACAAATCATCTATTGGGATTCATGGGGGAATGGGTAACCGGGTTTTGGTCCGAACCTCGAGTTTCGACCACGTGGGTCCGGGGGTATTTTTGACCTTTTTGGGAAAAACCTTGAAAAATCTATTTTCATGCATTGGGGATGATTCATTTAGTAATTATTAATGTGATTAAGTAACTTATGACTAGATCCGAGCGGATTGGTGGTGGAATCAAGAGGTAAAGCTATACTAGAAGCGTGAGTTGAGTTTGGAGCATTCGAGGTAAGTGTTTGTTCTAACTTTGGCTTGAGGGAATAGGATTAGGATGATATTTGCTACTTGCTAATGTGGAGTACGGTGTATAGGCATGGTGACGGTTATCTATGCACCGGAGTCTAGCATGACCGTGAGTCTTGATTGCTTTTAATTCGAATAATGTGACACAAGCTCCTTGTTTATTTGATAAGTTTCATATAATGTGAACGGTTGAGGAAGAATGATTTAAAAGGAGAATGTGTTGTGAATACTCCCTTGCCGGGATGTGTAGACTGATATATATATTCTCCCTTGTCGGGATATTTTGGGCTGTTAGTTGTACCCTTGCCGGGTTAAAGGTATTGAGTTGTTATTCTCCCCTGAAGGGGTCTACTATATGAAGTCAGATATTATATATGATATTATGGGATCGTGTGGCACGTCGTCCACTTATATATATGATATTATAGGATCGTGTGACACGCCGTCCACTTGGTTATTGGCCTATGTTGCCGGTGACATATTGTGCACTGTGATAAAGATGAATTGGGATCGTGTGGCACGCCGTCCACTTATATATGATATTATGGGATCGTGTGGCACGCCGTCCACTTATATATATGATATTATGGGATCGTGTGGCACGCCGTCCACTTGGTTATTGGCCTCTGTTGCCGGTGACATATTGTGCACTGTGATAAAGATGAATTGGGATCGTGTGGCACGCCGTCCACTTATATATGATATTATGGGATCGTGTGGCACGCCGTCCACTTATATATGATATTATGGGATCATGTGGCACGCCGTCCACTTATATATATATATATATATATACATCATGGGAACCGGAGTCTCTTCTGCTTATTTCCGATATTTCATTTTTATCTGTTACTCCCCGATAGCATGTCCCCTCCCAATTTTACTTTGTATTATCTTGTTATTGTTTTCTTGCACGTGTTGTATATATAAATCTGTACAGGTTAATTGTGGTAGGTACTGTCTAGCCTCGTCACTACTTCGCCGGGGTTAGGCCAGACACTTACCAGCACATGAGGTCGGTTGTGCTGATGCTACACTATGTGCATTTTGGTGCACAGATCAGGGAGTAACTTACGGATCGCAGCAGTAGGACTTCTGGGAGCTATCTTCAGTCCAGGGACTCTCGAGGTAGCCTAGCTGGCGTTCACAGGCCGAAGTCCCTTTCCATGTTTTTTTTCGTTTGTTCATCTTGTATCAGACAAACATGATGTATTACCTTTTCAGATATTGTTTGTAGTATTCTGTAGTAGTCCGTGAGCTAGTGACACCAGACCTTGGGTAGTGATGTGTATTAAACTTCTGCACTTTTGGTTTTCAGTTGCTTTAGATTTAAAGTCTTCCGCTTAGATTTTGTCTCGTTTATTATATTGTTTGAAAGAAAGCAGGAAAGGTGTTTTAAATATTTAGCTTGCCTAGCTCCGATAGTAGGCGCCATCACGACACCCGATGGTGGGAAATTCGGGTCGTGACAATTATTTTATGCAAAAAATATTATTTTATAAGTTGTTTGATAGTGTGATACAGTTGTGCGCCATGAGGTTGAGTTTTATAGTTTGATACGGTTGTGCGCCGTGATATTGAGTTTGATACGGCTGTTCGCCATGATGTTGAGTTTGATACGGCTGTGCGCCATGATTTGTGCGCCATGATGTTGGGGCATTGTGCATGTCTTTGTACATCACCCGAGCATTGTGTATGCTCTGTTACATATTTGAGGCATTGTGGTGCCGTTGTGGACTCCTGGTGTGTTGGTAAATTTCTTTCACTGCAATTATGATAAGTCGTTAGTGGATATCCTTGTTGGTTAATTCTTAATAACTCCGTTGATACTCATATATTGAGTTATTGTATAATTATCATATTTACTGTATCATTCGTATTGTAGTGTGTTTGTATTTTCTAACACTTGTTCCAGAGGTATTTAAAGTGGCGGGTCGAGGATCTTACTGGGTTATATTTACGTACCGTTGCAGGAGATAGAGCTAGTGGCTGATGAGTTTGTTCGAGTGGATCCTATTGCTAAGGTGAGCCACCGCATTGTTCATGGAGGCTTTCGTTTCAGACTTGCTTAGTTCGTATTAGTTATTTCTTCTCCTTTTTTGGGGTTTGCATACCCGTCAATAAAACTCATATTATTCTGTTAGATGCTCTTTGGTCTTAGTGTGGGATTTGGGCTAGAGTTTTATTATTTGAGTGATTGCTGGTTTTTCTATCAATTGATTAAAGTAGGAATTTTTACCTCCTGTAGCGAAGGTTAACACCTTATTTATGTTAAATAAATACCATTTAAAAAAATTATATTCTATAGATACCTCTTAAGGTTTATAGCAAAATATTTAATTTTGGTTACCACTTAGCCTAAGCCACTAAATACGCTAATCAGTTACACTATTTTCTTTCTCTCTCTACTTTAGATACATCCCATTGTAAAACATAACCCTTTATCTTAATACCCTCCAGAATTTCTGCGGATCAGTTGTGCCATTCAAACCCCATTGAAACAAGGATGAGTTTGGAGAAGAGGTGAGGACAAAATATGGAAGCAACAACACCGATCAAAATTGAGCTCCTAACTAATTTGAAGCTCCTCCAAAAGGATATAGCATACAACAACTGATTTGAAATGCAAGTGTCTGATTTGAAAGGCCTCATCAAAATCGAGGTAAGGTCGCCACAGATTCGCCGATGAGGTAAGGTACAAGGTGTTTCCAGACAGATTGGTGAGTGCCAAATCCATGGCCGAAGACTATTGTATAATCATGGGTTCTTTATCCCTATGGAGTGTATTGTTTAGATCTCTCATTCTTTCTGATGGAGGTTAGAAATCAAAGCAACGGCTATCGAAATCAAAGCAACGGCCATCAAAATCAGGCCCTAAGAGTGGAAATGCCTCATTAAAATCGACGGCGTTCCGATCGAGTAGTCCGGCCTGAAATCCTCCGTTACAAATCTTTCGAACCAATTCTCCTCTTAGGCCGCCACAGATTCGCCGGAGTGGCTTCATGTATTTCATTATATTCATTGTCTTTTTTTCATTGTAATCCAATGTATCTCGTTGTATTATGTGTATTTCATTGTATTCTCTGTCTTTTTTTCATTGTATTTCAATATATCCCGCTGTATTCTATGTATTCATATGTTTTTTTCAAGTAATATAATTTATGTATTCAGATGTATTATATAATTTCTCTGAAGATTGCTATATTTTTGGGGGGTTTTCCAGTTGAGAAAATTTTTTATAACCGAAAATACAAACTTTATGTGTTATAATTGAGTTTGTTGAGTTATATTAGTAGTCTTTTATGTTAATTGATACACTTTCCGGTTTAAAACAGTGTAATCCCTTGTTTCACGCCATGAATACAGTCGAATACAGTAATCTGTCCAGTTGTAATCCCATGCTTCACGCTATGAATATAGTCGAATACACTCGAATACAACAACTGATTAACTGGACTTCCATGATTCACGCTTATTTTTGCTACTGTATTCATGAATACAATAGCTTAAATACATCAAATGCATCATATAGCCACCGAAAAGGTATTTATAACCTGTAATATAGCAAATGGTATCTATAGATGGCTAATTAATACTAAAAGATAGTGTTTTATGAAAATTTCTCATTAAAGTATTGGACGATAATCATTACCTCTTTAATTATTAATAATACTTTAGGCCTGTACTTTTCTCTCAGTGTTTATGTAAATGGTTAAACGTTAGATAAAGGGGTTCGCCTAGCAGGTGGTGTTAGCTGAGTGCCACTCTAGGGGTAATTTGGAATGTGACAGGATTACGAGAGATAACATTAATCTTTGTGAAACTTGCAAGTATGGAAAACTAGCTAAACTCATGGAACAAATGTAAACCATGATTTTATTAACCTAAATAGGAGAGTAAATTTTAGATATTCTTTCCCTCTAGTGAATTTTACAAAAAAAAAAACCTAATTCTTTCTCTTTGATTCCCGTAAGATGAGGATTGAAGATTCGAATTTCTCCAACAAACTATCAAAATAAACCCTGACTAAAGATTTCTATCTTAAGACTTTGAATTATTCTATTTTTTTTCAAAGAAGTTTCAATAAATGAGAAAAAAAGAATTCTTGATTTTAGCATTTGGATATCTAGTTCTTATTTCTGCATATTGGATCGTTCAATTATTTTGCTATTATAACCAAAAAATTAAAAAAATACATCAGCTTGCGTAATCACCAACTACCTAACCATCACTCTGATCCCCACCAGTGGCGAAGGTAGAACTCTCGCTAAGGGGTTCAATAAAAAAAATTAAAAGAGATTGTCGCCAGTGAGAACTGGACCAGCAACCTCACAGAGGTTTTAAACCTCCTTAATTACTGAGCTATCTTTTAGGCCGTGTCAAGAGAATTCAAAATATAATATATCGAGGCACAAAATGGATTTCGCCTTATATATACAGTGTAAGTGGAAGATGGTCCGGGTGAACCCTTCCGCTCCCCTAAATCCGCCCCTGATCCCTACACTACACCTCATATTTAGAATACATACAGGAAAACAAATATTAAAAGGAAAAACGATAACATAATAAATCATACAAGAGTTGTAGATTGATGCATACTTGAAATGTCAACAAAGACACTTCCTAATGTTTATTTGGCACAACTGTTTAACCAATGTCAAAAATGCATATCTATGAAAAGATAAACCAACAAAAAAAGGAGCAGAGCCTTGAGATATTATTAATAAATAATCAATCAATTCTTTTGACTAAATGCCTAAATAACAGCTGACTTTGGTCACAATTTCCAGCATAATATCTGATGCCATACTCACCCTAAAGGTATTATTATACACTCACTTGTAAGAGGCCTACAAAACTGGCATTGATTTTTGGCAGATACCTACCAGTAGTTCTTTATCCAAGTTAGAGATTCGCTAATGCGGTTTCGGCTTATAGCCATCAACAGCAAAGTTTCTCGTGGCTGCAGGAAGAGCTAACCTAAGTCCATCAAGTTCAGGTTTTGCAATTACTTGACAACCTAGACGAGACCTGCAGAAAACAAATGCAGAACATATGAGAAGCTTGAGAATGCTACAGTAACTGATAAGTAATACGAATAGAAGGGACCTACGTCTCTGTGAGGCCAAAAGCAAGATCCAACATGTCATTTTCTTCGTCTGTTGGATCTTCTAGCTTGTTGTAGTAGTCCACATCCTGTCCAAAGTTGTCGAAGTTCAGATAACAAATGTAGCTCAGTTACAAGATCACAACATTCAAATGGATTCTTGACCCGGGAAAGCCCCAGCTGAGGTGACGGAAGGGTTTATGGCATTGGCCTAATCATATGATTACATACCATAACAATCACATGACATGTGGAACAGGCAAGTGACCCTTCACATGCTCCTGCATCAAAGCAAATGGTGTTTGGTTAAACTTAACAGACAATAAGGCATGGAATTTTCATTTGTTTTTTTGTATTTTTGAACAGGTAAATAAGGCATGCGAAGGTTGATATGCTAAGAAATGTAAATTCCACCAAAAAACCCCAACATTGTTTTGGTATAAATTTGTCCCAGTGCCCTAAATAAATGTAGGGAGACGTGTCATCCAGTAATGTTAACCAGACCTGTGCAACTGAGGCTCATATAAATTGTCTAAGTGTAAATTTGAAATTGAAATATTTAGGCCATAATTTGGAAAGAATGTTACTAATGTGTGTAATATTATGCCCAACTACCATTATTGGCTCCATGCTTCTTCCCATTCCAGTGTCAACTAGCTCTGCCACATTGCCTGCCCTGAAATCTAAACTAATCTGGTCGAGGATGCCAATATTGATTCAACACATAAGAATTACAATGCGTCAACAAGGCTAACCTTCAAGCTCGATGTCATTTTCATGTGCAGCTTCTAGCATAGACATTCCAACAGGGACTTTGATATGCTTCTCTTCGCCATCCTTGTCAACAAAGGTCACTGAGATTCTGCAGGGGTAAACAGAGAACATTAACAAATTCGAGGTGAAGAAAAGCCAAGAGGTACAAAATAACTTCAATAACACTCAGTCAATTTATATGCCAAAGAAGACTGTTCTGTTTCATAGCAGACTGAAGTTTCCCTTTAGATGTTTATCAATCTAGTTTTCTCTTTCACGCAAGGGCAATAGTGACAAGTTATGTTTAGAGAAAGCTGTGTTTCCTGGTTTAAAGAGAAAAGTAAGTGCTATAGCAGAAAAGAGAATAATGTTAACAATTCCTGGAAGAACTTACGTTTGCTTTTCCTCATTCCCAGCAGCAGTACAATATTGTTCATGCCTCTGAAACACAAAACAAACTTCAGGTCATCCACAAGAGGTGAAGAGATGAAATTACAAAGAAAGCCACTTGTTTCCTACAGAGAGAAAAGTGGAAAAGAAACAGAACACAGAACGGTGCTAAAGTGTCTCGTAATTAACAATTCCAGGAAAATTTACTCTGTGCTACATCTATCTACAAAAGCTACTGACCAGGACCTGCAAAAAATGATATCTCGACAAAGGATAATGTGATGTCTCTGAGGTACAAGCTGACAGTGCTGCAATACGCCAACAAGAGAGAAAGAGTAATTTAGAACATGAAATTAAACAAAACACATGAAAAATTAATATACGTGCATCTTGGGTTTCCACAACATCTATATGCATCATGCATAAGGAAACAAACATCAAGTTCAGTGCAGTAGCCTCCTAAATATTCGAAGTAAGATTTTGATAAGTCAAAAAGATTTTATTCAGGAAACAGCACCAAATAGCAGTTGGTTATAGACAAAAGCATAGAGAAGATAGTTGTCCCTTTAAACTATGCAGGGAGCTGAGGAAATCCATCATAACATCTATATCATTTACGTTTTTCAAATTACACCATAAAGTTAACAGCTGTAAACTTTTGTATTCGCCATAAACGACTTTCCCTAGCCAAGAAGTATGTCTTCCTTTCAATTTCTGGATCTCCTGTTAACACAATTGGAGAGCGATTTACACTTCACATTGCTATATCATCCGGTGTCCGCTTAGAGAGAATAGTATTTTACCTTCAATTTGCAAATCTATTTTCCAAGTAATTATGGTAACCCCCTCACAGAGGATTGCATTAAGAATTATTTACACTTATTCAAAGTGATCATTTGAAGTATTCATGGTAACTCCATTATATAGAATTACACCAAACTATTGTTCATGCACTAGCTGATATATCCAATTATGTTATATAGAGGTCAATGGGATTTTGTTAAGGAAAAGACTAGATCCATTTCCTACCAAAATTGCTCTTTCTGAAGCAAGCACTGATGAGCTTTCTGGTGAAAAACCTAACTAGAGCCACCCACGCGCCGCCACGCCCAGTGTCTCGACCCTCGTTTCACTGGTGAAACATTGGTGGTCAACATGATCGGTCTCCCGGTGCATCTTTGGTGTCTTGACCTATTCAAGAAGATTGGTGAAATCTGTGGGGGCTTTATTGATGTCATTTGCAGCCTACATGACCTATCGCGAGTGAGGATGGTGGTGAGGAAAGGGGGCAGAATCCCTGTCTCCACTGTGGTGGAAGATGGCTACTTGAGTTATAGGATTTGGTTGAGCCCCGAATTTCGCCCTATTTTTATGCCTATGATAGTGGCGGAAGAAAATGCAAGGTCAAACAGAAGGGAGGGGAGGGGTAATCAGTCTATGTATGGAGGGGGAGAGAAATCAGTGGGCTAATCCAGAAGCAGAATATAGAATAAGACAATTTTAACAAAAGGGTAAGACGTGAACACCCCTGGGTTAGTGATGTGGAAATGCAGAATGGGCCGGTCCTCTTCTAATTATCATAGGGCTGAAAAAGTTCCCAGCAAGTATAGGCCTGGGCCCTCACACATGGGACCAGCAAATTTTCCAAATTCTATTAGAATTGATCCCAAGAAACAACAACTCCTTCTACTTCTGGAAATGATGCTTCACACAGTGGCACCTCCTCACCGAGCTCCAGTGACCTGCGCCCATCTGATCCAGGGGCAGCATCGGCTAAAGCTGGTGGTGTTATTACACAGCCTACCACCTCTGATGGACCCAGCTCCAACGCCCCCTCATCTCCTCCGGTGATTAGCTGTGCTGAGGATACTCCTCAAGATCCTCCTTCTTCTGGGGAGATTGTTGTGCGTGCCCCAACTGATGTTAGTGTCGGCCCATCAGCTCCAGATAATGTGACACCTACGGCTCCATGTACCCGATACACTGCTGGCACTCATGGTCATCCCAATAGCAGCGGGGTGATAATTTCAAAGGCTGGTGCCTCCAAACGAAAGGGTGAGATACCTTCGGCACATAAAGTTCCTACTGCTAGCAATGCTATGGTCCTGTATTCCCCCGGTAGGGGGCAAGCAAAGGGTACTGATAGAAAACGCCTGTCCAATTTCATCACGGATGGGAGGTGGGGGCATGTCTTTCTAGATGGAGGATAAGCTATTAAACTTTGGGAAGCTTTTAGGTGTTTCTTTTGAAGGGAAGGAAGATAGGGTGTTAGAACTGTTGAGGGAGATCGAGCAATAGTCTTTTAATGATGGCGCAAGGAGGGAGTTAGGTCAGGGTGGTAAGTAGAATAGTTTAGGGGATGTAGTGGTGTATCAGAGAAGGGGTCGGGTGCCTGACAGAGAGGAAGGGAGCTCGGCTAGGGGAGGTAGGGAAACGGGAGATATTATTTTTTATGGAAGTTAAGATCCTTTCATAGAATGTGAGGGGGATGAATGACCCAAACAAAAGGGTCATCATCAAGGTGGGAGTTAGAGAGTGGGGTGTCAACCTAGTTTGTTTTCAGGAAACCAAAATGGAAGTCGTGTCGGACACAATTGTTAGGAGTGTCTGGGGAGGTAGTTAGGTAAAATATGACTGGATCCCAGCGGCGGGAAGTGCATGGGGTATTCTTCTTATGTGGGATGATAGAAGTTTGGAGGTAATGGAGATTAAGCGACTCTTGTCAAAGATAGGGTGATTGGGGTGGAGTGGGGATTTGGGGGAGTGTATGGACCAGTAGGAGAAGGGTCCAAGGTGTTTTTCTGGGAGCAACTGTCCAATGTTACGGGGGAGTGGGACATTCCATGGGCTCTAGGGGAGAGAAGAGGGTGCAATCTGATTTCGAGGGCCATGGAGGAGTTTTCTTACTTCATCAATGATCACCTTCTCATTGATCTTCCTCTGTCAGGGGAAAAGTTCACTTGGGCCAGGGCGGAGGATTCCAACTCAAGGTCTAGACTTGATAGATTCCTGATATCTCCCTCCTGGGACGAGTTGGTGCCAAATGTGTTGCAGATTCCTTTACCTAGGCTGACTTCAGATCATATGCCTATTTTGCTTGATGGGTGCAGAGGAAGAGGGGCACGTACTCCTTTCCGATTCGAGAACATGTGACAGTGCCAGGTTTTGCTGATAAAGTGAAAGAATGGTGGACAAGCTACGGGGTATCAGGGACACCTTCATTCCGCCTTTCGAAGAAACTTAAATTGCTCAAGGGAGATATTATTAGATGGAATAAGGAGGTTTTTGGGGAGGATAGAGGTTAAAATGAGGGAGCTTATGCATGAGCAAGGGGAATTAGAGAGAGGGTAAGTGGTAAGGGAGTTAGATGAATCAGAGAAAGAGAGATTAGGGGAGGTTAAGAGGGAAATAGTCGAGTTAGTAGTAGCTCAGGAGACTAGTTGGAGGCCAAAATCGAGGGCGCTCTGGTTAAAGGAGGGAGATTTGAATACCAAGTTTTTTCCACAGGGTTGCGGTTGCAACTCAGAGGAGAAACTTCAAAGAATCTGTAGTTGTGGATGGGGTGAGAATTGAGGGAGAGGAGGAGGTCAAAGGGGCGATAGTGGGGTTTTATGAAAAATTATACAAGGAGGAAGCTAGTTGCAGGCCTACTTTAGGGGGAATAGAGTTCAACCATATAGGGGAGGGAGACAGTGAGTGGCTAGAAAGGGCTTTCGAGGAGGAGGAGGTGCACGAGGCTGTGTCGAGTTGGTGATAAGGCCCCTGGGCCTGATGGTGTCTCTTGGCCTTTTTCCATGTCTTTTGGGACACCATTAAGGGGGATTTAATGAAAGCGATTGAATACTTCCACGTAAATGGTATTTTCGAGAGAAGCATCAATGCTTCTTTTATTACCACAGTGCCTAAGAAAGAGGGTGCATCTTCTATCACAGACTACATGCCTATTAGCCTAGTGGGGAGCATTTACAAGATAATTTCTAAAGTGCTATCCAATAGGCTCAAGAGGGTTCTTGACATGTCAGTGTCGTCCTCCCAGAATGCTTTTGTAAAAGGAAGGCAAATCCTGGACGCAGCTTTGGTGGCAAATGAATTGGTAGACTCCAGAAGGAAAAATAAAGAACCCTACTTACTATGCAAGTTGGACCTTGAGAAGACTTTCGACCATGTCAATTGGAAGTTCTTGGATTTCATTATAATGCGGATGGGGTTTGGGGTCAGATGGAGGGGATGGATCAAGTACTGCATTTCCTCAGTCAGATTCTCTGTTCTGGTCAATGGTAGCCCATGTGGTTTCTTTTGCAGCTCCAGGGGTCTCAAACAAGGTGACCCACTATCCCCATGCTATTCATTCTAGTGATGGACGCTCTGAGTAAAATGATGGATCGTGCGGCGGGCGGAGGTTTCTTGAGAGGATTCTCAACTTCGATCGGAGTGCACAGTGCCCGAAGAGTCTCTCATTTGCTCTTCGCAGATGACACACTGGTTTTCTGTGACACGAATATGGAGCAATTGACCTACCTGAAGCAGGTCCTGCAGTGGTTCCAGATAGTATCAGGACTCAAGATCAACCTCGGCAAGTGTGAGATTTTCCCGGTGGGTGACGTTGCTAACATCGATGCTTTGTCTTGCGTTCTCAGATGTAAGGTGGGCTCTCTTCCCACTAAATATTTGGGTCTCCCTTTGGGCACTTTGCACAAGGATACTTCGGTTTGGAACACAGTAATCGAAAGAGCAGAGAAAAGATTAGCAGGGTGGCAAAAATGATACTTGTCAAAAGGCGGTGAGGAAGTGCATATTAAAAGCACCTTATCGAATATGCCCACGTATTACTTGTCCTTGTTGCAAGCCCCTATGAGCATCATAGAAAAATTGGAGCAGCTTCAAAGGAACTTTCTTTGGGATGCGGCGGATGGAACTAGAAAGTTTCATCTAGTGAATTGACAGACAGTCACTTCCCCAAAGAAGTGGGGGAGTCCAGGAGTAAAAGATCTTAGGGTATTCAATAGAGCTTTGTTGGGGAAGTGACTGTGGAGATTCGGGGTAGAAGATCATGCTTTATGGAGGGAGGCCATAGTAGAAAAGTACGATTCCACGGGAGGGGGCCGGAGAACCAAGGCAATCACAACACCTTTTGGGTGTGGCATGCGGAGAAGCATCATGAAGAATTGGGAAGACTTTAATGGCAACATCACTTACAGGGTGGGAGATGGAAGGAGAATTAGTTGTTGGAATCATAGATGGTGTGGAGAGGATACTCTGAAGGTCTCTTTCCCCAACGTCTACAGAGTTTCGAACCAGAAGGAATTGATGGTCCAACAGATTCGCAAGGAGCATGAAGGGGGCATAGCATGGGACCTCTCATTTCGAAGGAACATGCAAGATTGGGAGATTGCAGAACTCCAAGATTTGTTGGCACTACTATATGGGCAACATAGGACACACACTTCTAGCGATTCTTGGAGATGGGGGTTGTGTGGCGATGGTTTGTTCACCGTAAAGTCTTTTTACCAGAGTATGCTGGTGAGAGAGGAGGCCACTTTTCCATGCTCATCAATCTGGATTCCTAAAGTGCCCACGAAGGTGTGTTTCTTTGCATGGCTAGCGGTGAGAGGAGCGATCTTGATTGCTGAAAATTTGCGAAAGGGAGGAATTATAATTGTTAGTTGGTGCTACATGTGTAAAAGTTCAGAGGAAGAAGTTGATCATCTATTACTGCATTGCCCTGTTGTCGCGGGTCTGTGGAGGGCAATCCTATAGTTTTTTGGTGTTCAATCGGTTATGCCAAGAACTGTTAAGGAAATGCTATACTGATGGGCCGGTGTCTGTCGAAGAAGAAAGCAAAAGGCGTGGAAGTTTGCCCCCTTAGCTCTCATGTGGATAGTTTGGGTGGAGAGAAATAGGAGAGTTTTTGAGAGGATTAAGTCTACTTTTTCTCATCTTAGGAATAGTCTTTTATCTTTAATCGCATTCTGGTGCACCCAGATAGCACCAACATGTAGGGAAGATTGGGCTTCTTTTGTAGAGAATCATGTTCTGATGTAAATTCTCTACTTTTTTTTTAATACTTCTTGTACACGGGAGTTTTCTCCCTTTTGATTAATACAATTTACCTTATCAAAAAAAGTAAATAGCAAAAGCTTAACCTTCTTTAAACAAAACTTTTAAATGAAACTTAAACATACTGGCAGAACAAACATTTGGCACAATAAACAAAAAAAAAGTATTAGCGTCAATTAATGCCATTTCCTTTCTTTTCTCTCCTTGCCAATGAAACATGAAGAGATATATATCATGCTTCCCGAACACTTCATTTCCATTGACACCTACCCCGACGTGGTATAAGATCGGTACAAACACTTCATATGGATAAAAATTGTTTGTTTAATTGAACATGGTATACCAGACACATATGGAAACATGATTCTATAGACATAATTTTTCTAAAAACATAGCAGCATCATAAAGTTTCATTTAAGAGGCACCATTCCGCTGAATTTGGGCAATGAGAAAAGTTAAGCTTTCCTTCCCTCTCTCATCATTTCCTCTCTACCAAAACTCCAGAAAACTCAAAAAGCACAATCCCTCCTAACCCTCTCCATTCCTTTCTCAATTCTCACCTATTTCCTCAAACATCTTCACGCTATCTCTATTTCCTCAATAGCATCGAAGCAAGGGAAGTGTCACTACTAATTGGGTTCCTTTCCTTTCTTTCTTTTTGGTCAAGTATAGGAGTATAGTTACAAGTTCTAAATTTACAATCTTTACACACCAGTACTAGACACCTATTTTTGCTAACAATGGTGTCCGTACCAACTTGTGGGTATCTTAACTACTCCACCGGGTAGCTGCTACCTCCCACCAATCAGTACAGATACCGGGTAACTCTACCCACCAATATTTAGGCAGATGAGAAGAAATGACAGTGTTTTCCGCTTCCGCGGGAATTTGATTCAGAAACCTCATTGTTCTCCAGTACCGGACACCTTCTAACCCAAACTAGTTGCAAGAAATACAACATAAGTAGAGCATAAATCGACACTGTTAGGCCAACACTCACTGGCCCCTAAATTGGTTTCACAGATAAGTTCCCAACCACTCTATGGTTCATAGAGTCCAATAGAAGGATAGAAGTAAAACCCAGATACACAAAGGCAATAACTTTATCAAAACTTACACAACCCCATATATAAATGAGCCTATAATATGACATACACCATTTAAAGAACTCGATGGGAACAAAACCCCAGCAAAACCCAGATACAAAAAGGCAATAACTTTATCACTAAAATTTGAACAACCGCAAATAGAAATGAGCAGATAATATGACATATACCATTTAAGGAATTAGATGGGAACAAAACCCCAGCTCGATTCCTCGTTGACGTGTTGTATCTCCTGCATCCCACTTTCAAGAATGATCCAAACGCCTACATTAAACAGAAAACTCTTCAGAGATCACCCAATTAATTTATGCATATATAATTATCTACACAAAGAACGAAATTTTAAACCAAAAAAATAACACCATGTGAAGAACATAGTTAGAGAGAGAGAGAGAGAGTTACAGAAGGTGAACCACGAAGAAGAAGGGAGGAGAGAGAGCATCGAGCGAGGCGACGGGCGGCTCGGAGAACATGGAAGCCGACCATTTTCTGGAGGTTCACAGTTGCCGGAGGGAAATGGAAAATGGGTCGGGTCTGGGTTCAACTCTTCAGATTCAAGTTTCAGTTAAAGCCCTACTTAAACCCCCAATTATTTGTTGGTAGTTTTATACTGATTTGGGGAGTGCGAAATTATGAAAAACTACTGTCTTTTTCATGTTTTTTTTTTGTTTGAGGTGCCAAAATCTTCTACATATCTTATTGTTTTTTTTTTTTTTTTGGAAACATGAAATGCAAAAGAAAATAGAGGGAATAAAATGAAAGAAGATAGAAAAAATGAAGAGATCTGAGCCTATTAGGGCTGGGTTGATTTCCATTTTTTTAATTAGTATTATTATTTCCTTGTAAAATTACAGAGAAAATGACAAATGCTCTCTTATATTTGAATAGGTGTAGTATAGCCCCTTAATTAATACTTTTGATCCTTTAAGTTTGCCAAAAGCGAGCATGTTTGACATGCCTTTGCCTTTAGAGTGCATAGCCATGAGTTATAAACTAAACAAGCGTTTGCTTTTAAATTGGTTAAAGATTTCTTTCCTGTAGTAATCCTGTCCTAATATAAAATTTTATCCAATCTTCCTCCTCTTGACCAGCAAGGTATAGCTTGTCAAATCTCTCAACAATAAAGTACTGCATTTCCTCACTTTGCAACCCATTATATGGCTAAATTGGCCACATTAGTCAGGAGGAAATGGTACAATGTAACTGGTTACAACAACAACCCGGTGTAATCCCACAAGTGAGGTCTAGGAAGAGTAGGATGTAGGCAGCCTTACCCCTACCCTGGAAGGGCGGAGAGACCGTTTCCGATAGACAACAAAATAACTGTTACAATTTAAATAAAAGAAAATAACTCCGAAAAGATCTCTTATTTTTACATCATCGATCTCCTATGCATCACTTATCCCTATCATGGATCCCCTGTTAAATGCCCCGGCCTTTGAACAAAACCAAAAGCCTCATCAGAGCATGATACTATTTCAAGAAAAAAGAAAATACCAGGCATCAACATGGATAAATAAAAAAGATTTACATGAATGCATTTCACTTCATGCTTATGGCTCAATTGTCCAAGTAATACAAACTGACTTCATGGCAAGCCTGAGTCATATCCGTCACCTGTACAGTTGAAGATAGTAGAATCTCCACTGCCTGTCGCCTAATGTCATACCCACAGAGAAACAATGATGCTAATGTTTACTGCATCATTGTAGTTTCTCTGCTTTGCTCTCTTTTACTCTTGCCCTTAACCTGTGCACTTTGCCCAATCGCGAGCAGTCATTTGATAATTAAATCCAATGAACTTCCGCCCTATTATCTTGCATGTATCCTATAATCATTGCCGTTTGTTCCCCCACATTTTTGCATGGCATTTTGTCCAACAAATCCTTGTTCCATGTGCTTTCTTGATCAATAGTTGGACATGAACAAACTAAGAAATATGCAAACTTCTCCATATATACTTCTAGCCTTGAATCACAAGTTTATAATAGAGAGAAGTTGCCAGTGTGTTCTCTCATCATATTTCCAATAGGAGCTTGTGAGGGCATAACAATTAGAATCATAACAAATAACAGAGAGTGCCAATGCTTATATCACACCATCCAGCTACTATAACCATCTCTCAAGAATCAAAGGCTTCTGCAGCCAATTTGTTTCTAAGACTGTATCTTTAATTGCTGGATGTCATTGTAAACGGTTCTTGAAATCAGACCTCTTTGCACCACATTACTCCAAAACATATCCAAAAGGCTATTCTCATCAGAGTAAAAAGCATTAAAACTTTTGTAGATTTTGAGAGTTATCATTAGCCTTCTTCTGTACATCTCGTCTAACAAATATGAAGCAGCGTCAAGCTTCCCTACTTTAAAATAAGCATATGCAAGAGTAGCATATACTAGACTATCTCCAAGCACTCCCTTTGTTTGCATAATGTGGAAAACCTTTTCAGCACTATCAATTCTACCTCTCTTGCACAACCTCCTTACTATTGCCCTATAAAAGGATAAGTCAACAAGATAACCTCTTCTTATAAACTCATCTATCAATGAGAGAACTGCTATATCATTATTCTGGTGGCAGTAAACATCCACAAGCCACGAATATGAGTAATAACTGGGAGAAAGTCCAACGCTAACCATGTCAAATAAGATCTCTCTGGCCCCATCTATATCCTTTGCCTTACAAAAGCCATTAATCATAGCATTGTAAGTGAAGCGGTCAGGTTTTAGACCAGCTTCCAGCATCTTATTTTTCACTTTCAGAGCAGATCTCATGTCCCCGATCTTGCAGTAACCATTAATCAAAGTGTTGCATGTCACATTATCAGGTACAACTTTCTTCTCGTTCATCTCATTTAATAGTATATTTGCATCCTTCATCTGACCTTCTTCACACAATTTCCGTAGAATTGAGTTGTAAGTGACAACCCCTGGATACAAACCCTTTGCCTCCATTGCATCTCTCAATCTCAAAGCTTCAGTAACACTGTTGGCTCGGCAATAGCCATCTATCAATGTAGTGTAAGTAACCAGGTTAGCGGTTGCGTCTTTAATTTCCTTGAAAAGCCTCATAGCCTCCCTCATCCTCCCTTCCCTACAGTAACTGTAAATTAAGGAATTATAGGTAACAATATCAGGAGATACTCCTGCTCTTTCCATCCTATCCTGCACGCACAAAGCTTCATAATGCATGCCTTTCCTGCAGTACAATGATATCAATGTGTTATATGTGTAAAGGTCAGGAAGTGTAGCTTTAAACTCCATTTCTCTCAACAAATCTTCAGCCCGCTCTACATCACCAGACTTACAACAGGCATGCATAAGCACGTTGTAGATATATATATTTGGAACCACCCCCATTTTTTGCATCTTTTTGTAAGTTTTCCATAAAGTATCAGTCAACCCATCCTTGACCAATGAATTCAGAAGGGTAGTACAAGCATGTGTATGGAGCATAAGCTTACAAACCCTCATATGCTCAAAAACTTGAATTGCATCATGAGGTAGCTTTGAATTAGCATAGAAAATAACCAACCAACTTAAAAGATGCGAGTTCACATCCTTGTCCTGATTGGAGCTCACAAGGGCATTCAGAACTGTCGGCGATGATAAAAAGTCTTTACGCGCCACCTTCTGAAGCATATCTTGTGCAGTTTTGAAGTGTTTTTGTTTGGTGAGTATGTAAATCATAGTCCAAGAAGATTGCAAAGAATGCTTGTAATTGGGAACTGATTCAGCCCACTTAAAGAATGACCATGAACGGGAGAAACAATATTGTGATATATCAAGAAGGGCTTGGCTAATAGTGGTGGAAGTCACAAATGAACCGATTTTAGGCTTCAAAAGATTGTCCCAGTTTCCCTTGAGGACAGCTGCAGCAACAGCTTTGACCATTTCACTTTCAACATTCGCATAAAACAGGTTGGCCATGGATAAGAAAGATAAGCCACCCAAAGTTCAACACCCACTGATTTCCAAGGTTTCTAGCAGTTTTTGCTCAAATCATTATGTGATTCAAAGATGCAGAAAAAATAATTAGTACCGATTCTCGACTTTGGTGTATATCAGTCATCAGACTCGTCGATGTTTGCTGCAAAAGTAATATAATGACCAAAGAGAGAAGATAATTTCAGAGTAAGAACTCAGATATAGTAAACAAAAAGTTACCGGTAACTACCAAAAAGAAAGACATAAACAGAAAAACAAGCATTGTCACGATATAATGAATTCAAAGCCTGCATCTAAAAGGACAACGGCCTACGCCAACCCATAGAACAAAAATGGCTTTTTTGGTACAAAGAAACGGCCTATGCTATAAGTATAGATATGTTCATATAGCTCCTAGCACCTATTTCTGACCTCCTATAACTGGTTGGTTACGCTGGTAAGTTTCCGCGGCAACAAGCTATAGGAAGTCGATTGGCGCTTGATTATGCGTTCTTCGGTACAGTCTATCGAGTTTCCTCCAAAGCAACTTCCGCATATAGTTGTTTATCCACCGATTCTTCAGACACAAAACAAATGCCTTATACCTAATCCAATATTATGCTTATACACACACACACCTTTTTTTCTTCTTGTCAATTTTATTATCCAAAAGTAAATGGCTGAAAAGGTCTTTCAGCAGTTAAAAGTAACCCTTACTGTATGTCCTACACTACAATTTCTAACTATTAAAAGGGCAGCCCAGTGCACTAAGCTCCCGCTATGCACGGGGCCCGGGAAAGGGCCGGACCACAAGTTCTAACTATTAACTTATTGAATTTCTATTCATCTTGAGCCTTAAAATTCTGCAAGCTGTTCTGGACCAATGTCCACAGAAATTGGACATGTAAATGTGTCAAATAAGATTAGGGGAGCACATGTTAACACTGCAAAAAAAAAAAAAAAAAAAAAAAATAACAATAATAATTAATAATATACGACTGCAACATTTAACTTAGGAAAATCACAAAGGACCCATAAAGGTTGAATTTTGAGGCTCTGTTATAAAAACTAAGAACTAAGGAGCAGATACACAAAGTACTGTAACACAAATTCAAGAATTCGGATTCTACCATTAAAGCCAATTGGGGAAAGGAATTAGGGTTTTGTCTCAATAAAGCTAAGAAAGCAGAAAATGTAGAGAGAGAAAGTGTACCTGCAGTTTGACTTCGCCGGAGAAAAGAGAGAGTGATGAATTGTTCGAAATCATTCGGAGTTCGAGTATATCACTTAAGTTAAAAAAAAATATATGTAAGATACATAACTAATAATTTTGAAATAAATGAATTAATTAATGACTAAATTTAGAGTCCGTTTGGACATAAGAAAATTTTTCTTTTTTTCATTTTTTTTTTAAAACAGTATTTGATTATCAAAATCTTATAATTTTTCCAATCTCAATTGAAAATGGGAAGGTTGCTAGTTTTTAGTTGCAAAATATGTTGAAAAAAAAAACATCCAAATATGTTGCAAAATTTATAACCAAACACAACTTTATTTTCAAATTTTAGTGAAATTCCAAATTTAAAAAAAAAATGGAATTCATGTCCAAACGCCTACTTAGCTTATTCTTTTTTAGCTCTTTTCACACATATTAAGGAATTCACCTTTTAGCATTAATTGGCAATGAAATTGACTATATTAACCTTAATTTGTTCATTGAAAATATAACAAACTACTCTTAAGCTCTTTGCTCCAAGGACAACTTTGGAAAGAAGAAGTTAATTCTTTCTTGATATCTGAAAAAGTTAAATATTGTGAACAAAAAAAAAGGCAAAAATTCATTTAAATCGGAGGGAGTATTGAACAAATTGATTCTGAATTTAGGCTGTCAATTTTGGGACCCCATTTAAGTCAAAGTTTATAAATTTTTGTATATTTAACTATTTTGAAATCAAGTTGAGACATAACATTTGAAGTTGCGAAAATTCGTATTTGTCAGTTTAGACATGTATGTCTAAAGTTTAGCTTGACAATTTACCAACTTAAGTAATGTTTATTATTAGGAGGATTTCTTTCAAGCAGATTCAATTAAAACGCAATACTATGGTCAGAATCTTGATTTTTATATATTATGATTGGACAACGTTGGGGCAAGTCAAAGTTTTATAGTAATTCGTTATGCAAAAGTTAAAACATAATTAGTACAGAACCTAACTGATAACACAAGATTAATAATGATTCAAAACCACATAAATTGATCAACCACTTAGATCATCTCCTACTTGTTTAATTAACTTCTAGCTTCTTTCAAGAAATAGAAGCAGAAATAGAAAATTAATTTGTTCAAGATAAAATTATCCTCATCATAAATTTATATTTTTCAAATTATCCCCTATTAATTTAAGTTTTTCTTTTCATTTTTGTTTCTAATTTTTATCATTCTATTAAAATTAAAGATATCGTGTATATGAATCATATTGTATCTTTCCAAAATTTTTATTGACATTTCTTGTTTTTGATTTTTTCTTTGTGTAATGTCTTGTAACGTTCCAAATTATCTTCTTTTTTCACACTAAAGTAAATTATCTGCATCCTTCTTTGGATTATCAATTCTCTTCCTACAAATAATCATTTATAATTTCTTCTATTATATGTCATTAGTTCCCGAATCTTTAAAACAGTTATCAAATCTAATTTGTGAAAGGGACCTACAAATAGGTAATAAATTTACAATTGCATTGCATAATCTATCTATATATTATCAAAAGAAAAAGAAAATGCAACCACATTAAGTGAAGTGGTAGCCTCACAATAGGCCGCTTGGCATTTTGGGACAAAGTTAGTAAGGTTAGGTAATAATTACTTTTTTAATTTAATTTTTTTTTTAAATAAATAAATCATACATTATGTGTTGTAAATAATTAGTTACTCTTTTTGAATTAGAATTTAAGCATACTTAACTATTTCTCTTATGATTTTTTTATATATTTAAAAATATTTCTATTTTGCGCTCAATGTCATCTTTCAAGTTTGACACTCAGAATCATCTAGTTACAAATACCATGGTTAAACATAATTTCATCTTATGACATTCTTCTACCGATATAGAATTCAACTATTATGCTAATGAACACATTACGGCAGAGATTGATGAAGGAGATGAGTCTTCTAATATTCCTTTAGAAATGCGAGGCAAGTCTTCTACTAATATGGAGGTGTTGTATGATAGAAGTACAGATGAAATTGTTGTGAAATATTATCATATGTGAGTGATTTTACTTATTATTTTATGATGGATTATCAATATATAGTAATTCGTGGATAGACTTCTAATTTATACTGAATGATGTTATTTTAATTATTCAAATCACCATATAACAATAAGTAATTATACTAGATAATATCATATGCTTTGGTATAACTATATATGCAAAATTGATTTAAATCTTTAATATGTTTGTTTACTTTATGCTTTATATTTTAATCAAATAAAATAAAAAATAATAAAAGTCTCTTACGATAAATATTTAAGTTCCTTTTTCTATATAAAAGAATTATAAGACCTTAGTACTATACTTTTTGGCAATTTAACACTCAAAAGTACTTTAGAAAGATTGGTCAAACACAATTTATTTACCAAATATTGCAAAAAGTACTTTTTAAATGAATTGGCTAAACACAAACATTTTTTTTTTCAAAAGTACTTTAAAAAAAATACTTTTCAAAATAAGCAGATTTTGGCAGCTTGGCTAAACGGGCTCTAAGAAAGCTAAAAGAGGACCCTGCTTGTGTGGTGAAATTTTCGCCAGTTGTCCCTTTTATATTACCCTCTCCGTTTCAATTTATTGAAACTATTTAATTGGGTACGGAGGGGGAAAAAGACTTTTGAACTTATAGTGTAAAATAAGGAACATATATTTTGTGTGGTTATAAATCATTACTCCCTCCGGTCCAAAATAAGTGATTTTTTGGATGTTTTCACACAAATTAAGAAATCTACCTTTTAACATTAATTAGCAATAAAATTGACCATATTAACCTTTACTATCTCTTCACATAAACACTCCTAACACATACTCCAACACTATTTACTCCAAGGCCAATGTAGGAAAAAAATAATTAATTCATTCTTGAAATCCGAAAAAATCATTTATTTTGGACCACAAAAAAAATGCCAAAAAATTACTTATTTTGGATTAGAGGGAGTACATAAAAGTAAATTGTTACCAAATATGGAAAGGGATCACTCTTTTTGGTACGGACTAAAAAAAAATATGTTCGTATAAATTAAAACAGAGGGAGTATATATTTAGTAAATAACCTTTTTATTTTATTTTTTTACAACTATAGATCTTTTAGGCCACCGTATTAAGATTTTTTTCGAAACAAATTGAAAATTTTACAAGAATATTTATGTTGGTCGAAAATATTGGATTCAGTTGAATCGGCCGATGGGAATAGTCTGCATAATATGGCCATGAATCAAGAAATGAGCAAATAAAGATGCCGTTATTATTTCCCAAAATTGTCTGCTCTACAAAAGGCTTGCACCACTCAATACTAAGCAAAGTTTTACTAAGGCAGACAATAACATGACAAAAACTGCTAAGACAAAGAAGTCATTTGCCTTACTTTCACAACCTTTGATTTGCATGTCTTGTCTCAGGGCTGTGCAAAGGGTAAACTGCTTTACTATTTTGCCTCACTAATAATGGAGATGATGAATTCCCAATATCTCTAAATGGTAGCCTTTTCTGTACTCCTGATTCTTTGCTACATGAATGTTCTTTTCTTCTCCCAACAGGCGAAAGTTCCGGCTTACAACTCCTATCTTTGGCTCCACGATTTTCCTTCAGACGATGCATAAACATGCGACTTTCCTTCTCTAGTTGTTTCCCTAAAGAAACAGGCGCCAAATCTTTCGTTGTGATTGCTTCCATACCTCTTTGTTTTTGCAGCTTTTGATTGGCATTTTCTTCTTTCAACCGACAAACCAGAACGCGTTTTTCCTTCTCCATTTGTTTGGCTAATGACACCAGAGGCGAATTTGGAGTAGATGTTACCTCCCTCTGATCTTGTGTTATAGCTTTCTTTGTCCTTGATTTTTCTAGCTCCTCGTTTGTTGCAGATAATTGACACTGCAACTCATTTGCATTGGTTTCAAATGCCTGTGCTTTCTCTTTCCATTCCTCCACCTAATAAAAGCCAAGACAATGAGAATACTTTCCAAGAAATAATATACTGTCTGAACTTTTTATAATTATATTCCACTTTATATTCTAACCAAAGAACAGGTTAGATTCTTACTGAGGACTTTAAAGACTGGATTTCATGAGCAAAATTAAGGGCACGATTTTCCCAGAAATCGCGAGAAGCCTGCAGTTCTTCCATTTCACCCCTGACTTGCTGCAGCATTTCTTGCATTTGTGACCATTGCTCAGTTTCAGCTCTCACTTGTTCTACGATTCTTCGGACTATAACCTTGCAACGCCCTGAGCATTTGTTCTCGTCAAGTGGCATCAACTCCTGTTTGTATGAAAGAAAGGGTGCAAAAATTATCTCATCAGTTCAAAACTAGGAATAGTCACTCCTTGTATGATGAAGACAAGTAGTACATTGCAAATGTTCAATTCTGATTTCTTAGGTCCAAATGGTATATCATATTAAAAGATTATCATCAGTTCTTGAGATATTGTGCGGAATACTCTATTTTTAGGGTTGATTTTCGCGGATGATGAACTAGTGGATAAGAAATAATCTCTGCACAACTAATGCTTGCATTGCTAACCCATGCATTACAAATACACCTTATTCAGCACTATTCTTATACACCTTACCAAACGACTCCTTAGTTCAATAACCAAAAATACATGAACTATACCTATAGATAGCATAAAATGAAAATCTCTAGAAATTCATCAACTCGACACCAGAAATTACAGATTGCCACATAAAATAAAATTGTCAAATAAGGCTGCCACATCATCAAAATACCATATCCAACACATACAACGACAACAATAACAAAAACAACATATCCAGTGAAGTCCCACAAGTGGAGTATGGGGATGGTATTATGTATGCAGACCTTACCCCAACTTTAGCGTATAGAGTCTATTTCCGATAGACCCTCGACTCAAGACAATTAGCAAAATAACAATTTCCAGGCCCCTCTACAATTACAGGACTTCATCTTATGTTGATATGGTCCACCATTTGCTGGTGATAAATTTAAAATAACTCTTAAGGTTAAAAGCAGTATCTTAATCTTACTACAGGACAATAGAAGAAAAAAATAAAAGTTCAGTACTACACTATTATAATAAGTGCCCTACAGAGTTTAAAATTATTGTTGAGATAAAGACAAGAGAAGTACAATTATATGTATAAAACATTTCATTATTCTGACTTTACCTGAGATGGTTGTCTAGTAGAAAAAGTTGATGTGGAAGAGTCAATTCTCTTGGAAGTTGAAGCAGAACTGGCAACAGAACTGTTTGCTGTGGTAGAAAGTATTGCCCCATATTCTTCCTCCATTCTATCTAACATACCCTTTGACAATCCTTCCATTTTCTTCCTTAGAACCTCCACCTGCAAAATGTTATATTTAACATTTTAGTTTCCCAAAACCAAAAATAGAAACCGATAGTGTACAAACTTTTTTACATTATCAGATTAACAACAAACTGTTCATAGTTATCCTTATTTGATAACCTAAAGATGTGGTAGAAAACCTGTTATAACATAAAATATATTGATAGTGTAAAGATTCTTGACGCTGTTAGTAGTGCATATACGTTAAATCATTTTAAAAATAACCATCCCTTGTTGGCGTCTTTCAAAAAAAATTATTATTTTCAAAATTGATTCGAGTCGTGGAAACAACCTCTTGCATAGATGCAAGGAAAGGATGCATACAATAGACCATTGTGGTTTGGCCTTTCACCAGACCCCGCGCATATCGGAAGCTTAGTGCACCGGCTGCTCTTTATTTTTTCTTTTCTTTTTTTTAATGGCCCATGTGGAGTTACCAATTACCCTATTCCTATTGCAAGGTGAAATTTTCAAATGATAGGAAGTTCTCAAATAGTTCTCCATCATAAGGAACTAATGCACACAACATTCAAAAGTAAAGCCAATTATCATGTCTTTTCTCAACAAAAAAAAAAGTCTAAAAAGATAAAAGGGCAGCCCGGTGAACTAAGCTTCCGCTATGAGCGGGTTCTGGGGAAGGTCCAGACCACAAGGGTTATCGTATGCAGTCTTATCCTACATTTCTACGAGATGTTATTTCTACGGCTCGAACCCGTGACCTCCTGATCACATGGCAGCAACTTTACCAGTTACGCCAAGGCTCCCCTTCTCAACAAGAAAAGTCTCTGGAGCTATTAATTAAGCTTATATTTACTTACTTAGTTGATTAAAATGCATAATCATTTGCCTAAAACCTAAGCATGACTTACTTTATAGCCGCTTTTAAGTTTAATACTTAATCAAGATTACAACTTTTTTCTCTTTTTGGGCAACTATACAACAAGTAAAGAAAACCAAAAACTTACATCAGTTGGTGTATTATTGCTTTTGTCATTGCCACTTGAAGCACAACTTTCTTTGTCAAGTTCATTGTTTGATTGATGAGCCAATTGTTGTAATTCTTTGAGAGTTTTTTCATCTGTTAAACCACCAAGTTTCTCTAACCTTTTCTGTAAAAGGCATGCTTTTTTATCAAAATTACTGCAATGTCTCACTTCAACATCTTTACTTTTACAACTCTTCTTTAACTCCTCAAGTTTTTCTGCCAAATCTTCAATCTCTTCTTCCAATACTGCATTCACATTCTTTCCTTCAAAAATCTTCTTTTTCCCCTGCAAAATTCAAGCAAGAAAAGTAGAATTCTTACTTTGGCTTTTTTATGGAGTAAAGATAATATAAAGAAAGAAAAAGATAGTCAGGTTCTGAACCTTTTTTTTTTTGCTAATAGGTTCTGAACTAAATTGACATTGAACTTCCTCAAAAGTAAGAAAAATGTTAAAATAAATAAATGACTTTTAAACTTCATTTCGAATGTTCTACTCTGTTCAATAAATAGACAATTTTGAAAACCATAACCCCATTAAAACTTGTACTACTACTATTTACCAATTTTGAACAGTGGTGCATTTCTTGGACAGTGGGCTTGTGTGAAAACTCTGAAAACCTCTTTTTCTTGTTAGTCTTATATTATATTATTAGTAGATTTCTACTACTACATATTGTTCCTTTCGTTTCTCTTATCTTCTTGTTGTTATTAAGTACTATTTGTTACGATTGCTCTCGTTTCTATCTTTTTTTGAATCGAGGGTCTATCGAAAATAATTTTTCTACTTTCTAGATAGGGGTAAGGTCTGGGTACACTCTACGCTCCTCTGACCACATGAGATTATATTGGGTTCACTGTTGTTGTTGTTTTCACATGAAAAGCACCACACACATATATGCATGACTATATATTCTATTTGGTACTCACAACTATTACAATTTGTATTTAAGTTATATGTTAGACATTATAAAGATAACATTATCAATGTTGTTTTATCTTATAACAGGTTAGTTATCATTGTTAAAAAAGGGTAGCTCAATGCAAGAAGTATCCCGCATTTATGCAGGGTTCGGGAAAGGGTCGCCTCCCAAGGGAGTATGACGTAGGCAGCAGACCCTAATGCAAGCATTAGTGACTGATTCCACGGCTCAAAAATGTGACTTATAGGTCACACGGAGACAACTATATCGTTGCTCCAAGGCTCCCCTCCTTAGTTATCACTATTACTACACTATTGATTAATGTGTATGATAAGAACCTAATACCTTATTGTGTAAATATTTTTTTTGCATTATCAATACAAAGAACTTAAAATACTCTCAAGAAATAAGGAGAAAAATATACTAACAGAAATGAGAGTCTGAACAGCTGATCTGAGAGTCTTCTCCATTTTAACTCTATTCCTTTCCAATTTCTTCAGAGCAAACTCTCTTTCCATTCTTAAGAAATTACACTCTGCTCTTAACATCTCTGCCTGAAACCTCCACTTCTCCTCCCCTAACCTCTCCCTGCTGCCACCAATACATAAAACAATTTCTATGTCAAGAATCAATTTTTCACAATAAACAGAATCAGCATTCTTGCTATTCATTCTAGTAATATTTATAACAGATTAAAAGGTTTTCTTAAATAACATAACAAAATCTACGTTAATTCATGCAAGATTTTATTAGCCCCATTTTTTAGAAAATTTTAAAAATCATGACTTTATATTAAAATATTAAATTTGGTTCCACAAACCTCCCCCTTTCACCAAAACATTGACAATTTATATGTCTAAAAGCAGCAATCTTGCTATTAATTTACTCTAAATTTGAATCATGCCAGTCTAATATTCATAGCAAGAGTAAAGGGTCTTCTTAAAAAAAGCAAACTTGAGTTAGTTCGAGCAAGATTTGTTAGCCCCATTTCCTACAAAAATATAAAATCATAACTTTATGTTAAAATATTACTAAAACTTAGTTCATATTTTCTTTTTCTTATTCCACGCACATTTATAGGAGAGAAAAGGGTCTTCATAAAAATCAAATTTTCATAAATTCAAGCAAGATTAATTAACCCCGTTTTTTAAGAAACTGTAAAAATCATAACTTTATGCTAAAATATGAAATTTGGCATATAAAAGTTTATGATTTCACATACCTCTCTCCACCACCTTCTTCTTCTTCTTGTTCTTCAACTCTTTCCCTCCTTTCAGTTGCAGTACAATTAGAGGTAGAAGCAGTGGGTACCACTATATTCACATTTGATGAAGAGCTTCTATGAAACTCTCTTTCTTGATCAAATAAATTTTCTAGCCTCCCTTTGTAATAATATTTCTCATGTAACTCTAAAGGGTTGCACATATTATAAAGATGTTTTCTTTTTGTGTTTTTTGTGGTGGTGTTTTTGGGATTTTTCCGGCGAGTTCTGCGGGGAAAATGGAGGATTTTAGGACTTGGTGGTGGTGGTGGTGTTGGTTGCCATTTTGGTTTTCTTGTTGTTGTTGTTGATGACATTTTCTCTCTCCTCTTTCTCTCTCTATATCTATTTCACTATCTGTATCTCTGTTCTGTATTTGTTTCTCTGGTTTTTTCTATGTCTAGTCAATGATAATCTCAGTGTTGTGTTTGTGTTGTTTAGTGAAACAAGAAGTTTTCTTTTTGCAGTATTTGGTGGAAGAAATTTGAATTTAACGGATAGACTGAAGATTGACTAGAGCCTAGAGGAAATGAATATAAACGTTCATATAAAGTTAGAGGGGGGTAGTGTGAAATGACAACATTACCCTTAAATTTTTATAATTATGCTTAGGTCTTAATTTATCCATAGTTATTATGTTTAACTTCTCTTAAGCCGATTATTTATCAGAAACATTCTATTTACCTCTATAAGGTAGGGGTAAGGTCGCGGGGTAAGGTTGGTATACATATTATCCTCCTCAGACCCTATACTGTCAGAGAGGAGCTAGGAATTAAAGCTTATAGGTTCGAGGTTCTAGTCCTTTTAAGGGCTCGTTTGGTATGAGGGATAAGGAATAATTAATCCCGAAATTAAATTTAAGAAGAGTTTATCCCATGTTTGGTTGGGAGAAAATTACGGTATAATTAATCCCGGGATTATACTTAAATTGTAATAAGTCGCTTGTCTTATTCTTTTATGTTCCATGCAACTCTTATAGTTAGTATTTTTTTAGATGATCTGATAGTATAAAAGTTCTTACCATTCAATATATATGCAAGTTCATTTAACTTCTATATAATAGCGTAAAGAATTTTTACACTTAAGTGTACTTTTTCATGTTGTAGAAAGTAACTTATTAGATATTTTTTTAAGTTGCTAATCTTATTTATTAAAAAACATTATATATAATTATCTTTTAGGTGACATGATATAAACTCAATTTATATTGTTCACTTGCCAGCTTCAAATTGAAGAAAAAAAACTATTTTAAATAATTTGAAGGTCCTATAACAACCAATGGCCAAAAACTGTGAACATACTGAACTGAAATCATGAATTTGCATAAGGTGTTCAACCTCGTGAAGGTGAAAGAAAGAAGTATTTCGAAATAGAAGTGAAGATTTAATTTTATTTTTTATTTTCCAATTGGTACCCATTGTCTTGTTTGGGAATTTCAAGAATCTTGAATTTTTGTGAATTAATGTACTTTTACTTTTACCATACACAGACTGTTCTTTTTTATGACCAACCTGGCGTGCAACTGATCTTGTGTCTCAATTGGTCCCCTTTGGATTAATGAAACTTAAATCTATCGACTAATAAAGCACAACAATATGTGAAGTTCTTTTTGATTTTTCATCGGGTGTCGATATTTGTATTGGAGCCCCGACTAATTTAAATTCCCGCTTTGTAAGGCTCACTAAAGAAAAAATGTTCCCTATCAAGATTTTTTCTATTTTTGAAATCTAAACTCAAGACCTCTGATTAAGGGTGGAGTATCCGATTCATCTCACAATTGGAAATTAATTTGAATAAATAGACTAAAAATCACTCTTCGGAAACGGCCTCTCTATCTCGTCGGGGTAGTGGTATGGTCTACGTACACTCTACCCTTCTCATACCCCACTTGTGGGATTTAACTCGGTTGTTGTTGTTGTTGTTGTTAGACTAAAAAGCACTAGAAATGATATGTTAAAAGACAAAAATCTCTCTTTTATAAATAAATTATATTATTGAAAAAACTACACAATATAGCTGCTCCAAACAGTAATAGCCGGCAAATAATAATTTTGTATATTAATGTGTAATTTACATATACTATACTTATT
Organism: Nicotiana sylvestris; assembly: GCF_000393655.2. Classification (NCBI taxonomy): domain Eukaryota; kingdom Viridiplantae; phylum Streptophyta; class Magnoliopsida; order Solanales; family Solanaceae; genus Nicotiana; species Nicotiana sylvestris. The sequence goes on from NC_091067.1 coordinate 150,498,982, forward strand.
TTATACTCCCTTCGTTCACTTTTAGTTGCCCATTTTGGATTTTTTATGCCCGTAAGAAACAATAAATGAATATATATATATATATATATATATATATATATATATATATATATATATATATATATATATATATATATTATAGTTTTACCCGTAACAATGAGCATTTTCAAAGGTCTTGAAAAATAATTTGGGGAATGAATAGTTGCTAATAAGAGTAAAACAGGAAAAGAAGGTTGTCTTTCTCTTGATTTAGTATAGTGAACAAATAAAAGTGAACAGAGGGAGTACAACAACAACATACTCAGTATTAGACCACATTGCGGGGTCTGGGGAGGATAGTGTGTACACAGACCCTACCCCTACCTTTGTGAAAGTAGAGAGATTATTTCCAGTAGACTCTTGGCTCAAGAAAACATAAGCACCATATTAATTAAAAGATAGACAAGGAGGGACACCACCAAAAAGTCATGTAAAAGCAGCATAAAAATAACACAATAATAAGATGATCAAAAAGAAAGAAAACGACGGGTAATCAAAGAGACCTACTACTAACAGATTACGAGAAGTGCACACTAATACTACCGGTATGAACAATCTAGACCACCTACCCTACTGCCCTAGTCCTCGACCTTCATACCTTCCTATCAAGGGTCATGTCCTCGGTCAGCTGAAACTGCGCCATGTCTTGCCTAATTACCTCTCCCACTTCTTCTTCGGCCTACCTCTACCTATCCGTAAGCCCTCCAGTGTCAACCTCTCACACCTCCTCACCGGACATCTGTGCTCCTCCTCACACGTCCAAACCACCTAAGCATCGCTTCATGTATCTTGTCTTCAATAGGGGCTACACCCACCTTATCGCGAATAATCTCATTCCTAATCCTATCTAACCTAGTGTGCCCACACATCTATCTCAACATCCTCATCTCTGTTACCTTCATCTTCTTGACATGGGTGATCTTCATAGGCCAACAATATAGTCGGTCTGACCACAATTCTGTAGAACTTACCTTTAAGTTTTGATGGCACCTTCTTGTCACACAAAACACCAGAAGTGAGTCTCCATTTCATCCATCATTCCCCAATAAGATGTGTGACATATTCATCAATATCTCCATCCTCCAGAATAATAGACCTAAGGTATTTAAAACTTCCTCTCCTAGGGATGACTTGCGAGTCCAACATCACCTCTTCTTTCCCTCCATGTGTCTCACTACTAAACTTACACTCCAAATATTCTATCTTGGGTCTTGCTCAGCTTGAAAATTTTAAACTCTAGGGTCTGCCTCCACACCTCTAATATCGCGTTCACACCGCCTCGCGTCTCGTCAATCAATACAATATCATCCACAAATAACATGCACCACGGCACATCGACCCCTAGTGTAGCTCCATTATGATCGGAAAATGGTCTGAGTCCTCTCCTACCGTTCTCACTCGAGTCTTTGATTCATCATACATGTCCTTAATCACCCTAATGTAGGCAATATATACGCCTCTAGCCTCCAAACATCTCCACAAAATCTCTATCGGGACTTTATCGTACGCCTTTTAGTCGATGAACACCGTATGCTAGTCCCTCTTCTTCTCCCTATACTGCTCCATCAAACTCCTAACAAGGTGAATGACCTATGTAGTCGAGCGCCCCGCCATAAACCCGAGTTGGTTCTCAAAAATAGACACACTCCTCCTCTCCCTTAGCTCAACCACCCTCTCCCAAGCTTTCATAGTATGGCTAAACTGCTTGATACCCCGATAGTTATTGAAATTTTGGATATCACTCTTGTTCTTGTATAAAGGAACCATCATGCTCCATCTCCACTCCTCGGACATCTTTTCGTTTTAAAAATGACATTAAATAACCTAGAGAGACACTCCAAACCCACTTTGCCTGCACTTTTCCAAAACTCTACCGGAATTTCATCCGGTCTGGTCACTTTATCCCTACTCATCTTACGCATAGCCCCCTCAAAGTCCTCAACTTTAATCCGCCTACAATACCCAAAGTCACAATGACTCCCGGGGATTTCCAAATAACCCAGTACAATGTTCTTGTCCCCTCCTCGTTCAAGAGACTATGAAAGTAGGTCTGCCATCTCCGACGGATAAGCCCCTCATCCAATAAAACTCTATCTTATTCTTCTTTGATGCACTTCAGTTGATACACAAATATACATATATATTTATATACATTTGATTAGGTGATATAATTATTTTTGCCGACCGACCAAATATATAATTGCCCACTATTTATTATTAAAGAGAAAATATATTGGCAGATCTTCACCGGAGTTGACATATCAGAAGACATTGATGCTTAAAGAGGAATTAAATACTGGTAGTAGTACTGCAAATAATAAAAATAAAGGGAGCCAAAGTCCAAGAAAAAGCAGAAAAAAATCACACGTTTCAAGATGTTGTGTCCCTCAGTCTCTTAATTTCTTACTTGCTGTGTTCCTCAGCGTGACTTTAATTATTTAATTCATACTTTCACTTTGCTTTTTATTAATGAGATTACGATCTTTCAAGAAACTTTTTTAAAAATAAATAAATAAATATGGTCCGTGCCGTTTAAGTTGTGTCTATATATATATTATGGTAGTCAATGAGTTAATTAAATGCGATAGGTCTCTGTCTTATACTTTTCTTCAATATAAAACATTTATAATGCCTGCACAATTTGTAATAATGCTAAATAGCAGCAGATTATTTTTTAAAATTTAACTTAAATTCATTAATAGTGTGAGGAAAATTTTACACTATTGATGCTAGTTAATCTGATTTTTTTTCTTGAGCTAAAGGTCTATTGAAAACAGCCTCCCGATCTTTATAAGGTAGGGATAAGATCTATGTACACACTTGACACTACCCTATCTAGACTCTACCTATGCGATTTTACTAGACTTGTTATTGTTGTTGATGCAATGTAATCTGATATACAATATAGATCATTTTTGAGCGCAAAAAAAAAAAAAAATCTTATTCAAAATATTGTGTTAAGTTATTACACATAAAAGGAGATTGAACAAAGTAATTTTTAAAAAAATAATAATTGTGGTGTTAGTCAGTTTGCGTGTATCTCGATTAATTTCACGAGATACTCCATATGTTCGCTATTTACTTGTCCACTATGGACTTTGCACACCCCTTAAAAAATAATAAATGAAGTACATAATTTACCATGATACCCAAATTAATTTAGGCATATTTTTAATGGATTTGAGAAAATAATTAGAATTGAGTAATTAATATTGTGGATATAACTGGAAAATATAAATTGTCTTCTCTTGATATGCTCAAAGTGACAAGTAAAAATGAAAATTTATTTTTAGAATAGTGACAAGTAAAAGTAAACGGAGTATATATATTAATTCTATTTGTATAGATATCATGTAAGTTCATCCACCAAGCAAAATAGAAGTATTATATTATACTTGTCATTTATTTCGAATTTGTTAAGAAATGCAGTGCAGGAAAAACAGCACCAAAAAAAGGCTCATTCCTTGTCAGCTTTGGCTCTCCATTTAATTCTTTATCATTCTTACTTGCCCCATTAATGCATGCATGCAGCTGTGATTCTCTTGGTTCTCACATTTACTTTGTTAATAAACCCAATATATATATATATATATATATATATATATATATATATATATATATATATATATATATATATTCTATAAAATTGTAAAAAATTAATATATTTGTTCAAACATACTTTCATTTGCATTGCTTTAGTTTTAAGAAAGAGAACTAAGAAACTTGCAAATCTTGAATCGCAGAGATTTTTTGGTTTTCAAAAGATGACAATACATAAAAAGGATCCCAAAATTCACAAAAATCTAAATTGCTTCCAAATTTTGCTAGATCATCCGCTACTTTATTTCCTTTATGATATAAACTTATCGCCTCAAGCATTAACAACCTGGAATAATTAACTAAAAGTTATTTTTTAAGATGATCATCTCGTCGCTATTAAAAACTGCTTAAATATATAAGATGATTCTTTTTCTCAAATTTTCTAACTTGCACCTAAGAAACCAAGATCGAAAAGTAACAAAAAAATCGCTCAATTAGATCTTGTGCCAAGTTTTTAGTTCTACTCTCACAAAACAATATTATTATTTTTTATATATTAAAGGATTTCTCACACAATTAAATAAAAACAACTAATATGAAAAGGTGATAAATAATGAGTAAAATTAGCTCCCTTTAAAAGAACGCCAACATCTGTTCGATCTAATTTTCAAATTTGAAGTTTCTCAATGTAGCATTTATAAAACATGACAGTGTAGTTTTCATGTTGTATTTTTTGACAAAACAAAATTTGAAAGTTTGAGTGTAATCCAATATTGGAATCTTACACAAGTGGATGTAATTTACATAAGTTAGCACCTTAAAAACGTAGAAGGAGAGTCTTGGCGTAACTGATAAAGTTGTTGTCATGTGACCAGGAGGTTACGGGTTCAAGTCGTGGAAACATGCTCTTGCAGAAATGCGGGATAAAGCTACGTACAATAGATCGTTGTGGTCCGGCCTTTTCTCGGACCTTGCGCATAGCGGGAGCTTCATGCACTGGGCTGCCCTTTTAGCACCTTAAAATTGTACGTTACAATGTGAAAATAAATTACTCCATAGTACATATTTCTATTTTTACCATATGAATATTAAAACTACTCCATTCGAGAATTCGAACTGAAATAATGTTAAACAATCCATGTTAACTTGTAATACGATGATTAGTTTAACTTATTCTCAATTTTACCGTTGCTAGGGTTTTTTTACAATAATTATATTGTTATAACAAATTTAAAAAAAAAAAACCACATTTGATTTAGTGAAGAACCACAAGTTCCAATAATTATGTAATCCTAACCAAAATTAATTTAATTACTCCCAAATTGACCGTTTGAAGTATCTAATAATTTTCTAATCATCTAAATTTTTGAATATAAACAAACTTAAAAAGTCAATGTTGGTGTTAAGAGAAAGTACAAATGATTAGTTAGAAATAAAGGACTGCTTTGTCCTATGTATTGGACATTATAATTTGTTTTTGTTTTGCAATTCCAAAATAATTTCAAAATCTTTACCTAACATTGGAAGTTTTCTATTTAAACTCTAGCACATATTTTGATATGCTACTTTTCACATTACAACATTTATAAATTACCAAAGTCAGCTTTAATTAAAAGGTACTACTTCTTTGTTTTTTTTATATATTTGAAAATAATATTTTTTAAGTGAATTATTTCAGTATGTTTAGTTATTTGTGACTTAGACCCTTAAAGTTTTGAAAAGTTTCAAACAATGATGAAACAATTTCGCCCTAATGCACATAATTATTAGTACAAATCCAAAAGTGATGAAAAAACAAAGATTATATCTTTAAATATAATGCTTAAAATTAGCTGAATTAAGGAAGCTTTATTCTTTACTCACCATTTGTGAGAGAATAAATACCAGCCTGATATGCATATTAGTCCATAATATGTAGCATAAAATTAGGATTCCCAAAAGGGTAAAATAAAATTCGTAAATTCAAAAATAGGTTCACTTTCTTTTATTTTTATTATGAAAAATAAAAGTAGTTTCAGTTCGACTTTGAACATATTCGATAAGTCCAAATCCAAACCCATCAACAAACAGTTGGTAGATGGCCCGTTTAGAAAATAGGGAGCTACTTTCTTATGGTAGTAATTTTACAAAAAGATTTCCCTGAATTTTTGTGGCATCCAGATTCGGATATCCTGGCACGACGAAGACTGACCCATTTGTTTTGGGGTACCGCCGTTGTCACGGAGCATGGGAAGGACACGCGACGACAACTCCTTTCAGTCGTCCTCTACATCGTTATTTTTTTTATAAATATCTATTTATCTTGTCATTTATTATTTTTTGGCCTTTATTAATTTATATACTCGTTATCATCCCGCCACTCCTATCAATGCTTACTCACAACTAAACAAAGAAAAAAAGATTTTTACCTAGCTATACCATAATAGAAACCTATTTACCACCTTTATTTAGGTTCCTTATTAATTACTTTGTATATCTTTATTTACAAGTTATATACTCATAAAAAAGAAAAAAAATTCAAGATCCCCCTACCCCACATATAAGATTCTGTTCTTTTTTCTCACTTTCTTAATAATTGCCTAAAATTTCTCTTTTATTTTTATAATCCCCCCCTCCCCCAACCCCAGCCTCAACCCCCCACCCAAATTTTTGATTCTTTTTTTTTTTTTCCAAAGGTTTTCAAATCACCTAAAATCTCTATTTCTTATTGATACAATACAGACGAAATTCGGAATATAGACTCAAGTTGTGGGTAAGTTTTGAATCTTGTTTTCTTTCTTTCTAAACTTCTTATTGTATGTGACTTATATATGATACATCAATACCCAAAATAATACTCGATACATTACTAATATAATTATAATACGATTATATTAGATTTTTAGTGTAGAGTTGTGATTGAAACTTGAAGAAAATGAAGAGCATTATTGTATCACAATTTTTCAGAAATGTATCGCAATTGTATTATAATTGTATATGTATCATAATTATTGTAGGAATTGTATTACAAATGTATGATAATTGTGTATTCATTGTATATTGTTACGAGCAGTTGTGAGTTCGTGACGAATATTACAATTTGTATCAAAAATATATGATAATTGTATATTAATTTATTAGTATTGTATCAGGTGTTATTTTAGGTACTAATGTACCAGATACAAGTTAGATACAATTGTGATACAAATATAATACAATTATGTTTTAGGCATTGATGTATCTGATACAATTCAAATACAATTATGATACAGTTATCGTACAACTATCATACAATTCCTGAACATTTCTTTATTTTCAGTGTTGTCCAGTCTCTCAGCAAAAGAACGATAGAATTGATGATTTTTTAACAATACAAAGCTGTCAGCAATGGTGGGAAGAGAGAAGATGGAGATTCTGGACGTAGATTAAGGGATTTTGATTTTTTTTTTTTTAAAGGAAAGAGAAGAGGAGAGGGAAAAAAGGAAAGCATGTAATTGAATTCCTTAATTGAAAGCATTCATAATGGGGTGGAAGCCTTTTAAGGAGCATTGTATAAAATTTGTAAGAAAAATTTAGATACTTATTAAAAATTACAAAACATAGAAACATTATGTAAATAAGTTTCTAATATAATATAGCTAAAGTCATGCCCCGAACCTAGGCCTGGACGTAACACGACACTCGGTGCCTGACTACATGTGATCGAGCGAACCAACTGGCTGGCTTAATCAACATGTGATATCATAACATACTGAATGCCAAAGATAAACTAACACATGCTGATATACTAAAAGTCTGGATGATATAAATCAAAGTGCGGAAATACTAATACAATTCTGAAACATATTTGCAGCCAACATAGCTTAACATGAAAAGCCTAAGACTCTATCTAACTGTTACTCTAGTCTATGAAGCCTCTAATGAAGTACTGAAAACATTGACTATTTGAAAATACCGAAGGACTGCAAAGTAATGATAATGCCCCGATAGAACTGGGGATCACCAAACAGCTGATACGAGAGTCACTACAACAAATTTGATTATTAGTGATAAATTATTTTATCACCTAATTCATATTTCATCACAAAAAATCTTTGGTGACAAAAAAAAAATTTGTCAATCTTTCGTCCTTAAAACACTGTCACTAATAATATACAAAGACAACTTTGTATTTCGTCACTAAATAAAGTTATATTAACTACGAAATCGTTTTTTGTCCCTAAATTAATAGAATTTATGACGAACTTGTTCGTCAAAAAAAGTACAAAAAATTCGTAGTTGATAATGCATTTTCGTCACTGAAAAGGTCATTAATGCCGACAAAACTGCTTTGTCACTGTCTATTTAGTTTAGTTAGTGACGACATAAATTGTCTATGAAATTATATATATTTCGTAGTTGAACAGTTACAATATCGTCACTAAAGAATGCCTTTTATATACAAAAAGATACTTTGTCCCTAATTGTATAAATTAGTGACAACTCTACTCTTATAAATAAGGTTTACAATTACTTAGTTAAATTATCATTTCGTCACTAAAAATATTAATTTTACGGACAAAACAAATTAAAAATGTTACTACAAATCATCATGATTAGTGACAATTACAATATACAAAGAAAATTCATTGTCAAAGAAAATATTATATATTATTAATAAGAAAATTCTAGGACAAAAGTCTATTATTTGTCACATTTATGACAAACTAATATCCTTCAATAAAAATATAATTGTCTAAAAAAAATACAATGTAATCTAATCAGTATTGTATCTTTCTCCTTTCTCGTGAGTTCTTTCCACTTGTTTGGAAGCGAACAAAAATTTTAAGCAGTTATTCCCAGTTCGTTCTGTTGATGGAATTGCCTTGATTGACCTCCATTTACCAACTAGGATCTCTAATATCACTTTTTCTCCCGAAGAGTTCTTTATTTCTCAATACCCTTATTCTAACTTGTCCACAACCTTCCTTGATTCCAAGTGAATCTGCACCTATTTATAAAAAAAGTCAATTCAAAATATTATTTAACATATATACTAATATAGATATTAAAATGCAAAAAAAATATGGAGCATATATATTAGTAGTAATTTCTAAATTACAACTCAACTTTATCATTACAGCTTTAACATAAGTGAAAGTTCACCGATTCCTAGTATATCAACACAAAATTTACATCCACAAACTAATCTATGTGACAACATAAACTCTGTTCATATATACGTAATTACTAACTATCAAAATATAAGGTTAACTATGTAGGCTTTCTCACATTAGAATCAAACCTGCCGTGAATTGAACGAGCAATTATATGTAGTTATTTTTTATATCCTCATTCATTCATTTCACTGACAAAAAAAAAAAAAGATAGAAATTTCAGAAAATAAAATCAAAGCAATCCTTTAAAAGATTATAGAAACAAGGCACCCACTTGTATAACAAACAGCTGTGATTAGGCAATAACACAGATGAAGTAGCCAGAAGGTCCTTATTATCAAGAAGCTAGTAGGCAAATAGCTTGTGAAAATCCAAGTCTTCTTTACTGACTCATTTACACATTCACTATTAAAATGTTATGCTCGTTAGTGGATGTTGTTGTCTGCAATGTTAATACTAACATTATAATTCACATTTATTGTCCCAAGGATTCACTGTCATTATAGTTTCAGTAATTTACCAACTCTATTCTTTGTATCCAAACATTAAAAAAGCAAACCGCAAAGAACCTGTCAATTAAGATGCAATAAGTGTAGTTTTAGTTGGGTTTCATCGTTTTTTCCTTTTTCGTTCTAAGTCAAAATAGCTAAATTATTTCCATAAATCCAAAGGTCAAGAAGACATGAACACATCTAGCTTTCCAAATTAGGAGAAAGAAAAAGTAGAAGTACTCTGTTAATTCCTTACACCAGTTCTCAGTTTTAAAGGCACTTAAAATATTTAGCAGTCCTATTTTCATACCTCCTCTTCAACTTATAATAGCAACTATATATGGTTAGCAATTATTTGATGATTATATATATATAAATCAAATCAATCCTTCAACCATGGATACTATATCAAATTAAAAATAATACTCTATAGAATAGTAACTAGTAGTAAATTTACCTGATTGATTTGAGAGTTGGAAAAACTAGGTGGCAGTTGACCTCCAATGTTGAACAATAAAATCCATTTATTGGAGCTGATAATAACAAGAAAAACAGAATGATTAGAATATAAAAATCAAGAACAGTAGGAAGCTGATAGTAATACCTACTATATATTTCAGTTGAGCACCAAAATGGAGCCGATAATGGTTTTCTTGTCCCTACTTCCAAGCATCTTACACACAATGACTATACTTTTTCTTCATTACAAATGTAACTACAGTCGATCGTAGATTATTATTGCATATAAATCACATAACTAGAGTATAAGTCCACAAACATTAAAGTGAAACAAAAATTGTGAGGGGCTCTTGGACTTGTTATATTTTGTTCACCTTCACTTTCTAAGAGACTAAATTGGAAGCAACTATTTCAATGACTGTAACTAATGATGCAAAATACAATAAAATTTAGCGAAAAAGAGGACTTAAAACATTAATAAGAATTAGTCACTTCCAAATCAATCTTTTGCATTTATACCCTATTTTATGCATTATGCAATTAAAAACAGAAAAATGGAAGAATAAAAATAGCATTTTTCAAGAAAACAGAGATACAATCCGAAAAGATTCATCTAAAAGCACTTGATGATTAAGAGATAATCCAATGGTGGCGATGAGCTTGTAGAGCAAAAGTGTGATAACAACTGCTGCTAAACCTCCTCCGAACAGTGCCTAAGGATCTCAAGAATGAGATTTTCTCAAAATATTGTCTTTTTCTTCTAAAAATAATCCTGATATGAATTGGTGATTGGTGTTAACTTTCAATTGTAATCTATAGCTGGACTACTAAGCTTATAGAGGGGGCTATCAAAGGAAAATCGATGGCAATTCAACTCTGGCTTATAGGATACCTGATTCTAAGCTTACTAGAAAAGTTACCGCAGGTATAACTATTATAGTTCTAACTTTTCTAATATGGATGACTAGTACCTAGTAATTGGCAAAGTATAAAATAAAACTATGAACATGTTCTGCAATTATAATAAGTTACACAAGATAATTTTGTTTTCCTCATATTTTTAATCTGAATATGCATTGCAAGTTCCAACATAAACTACCAAAATACACTAAATAAAGTTAGAAAATGTTGAAAGTAAACTTTATTTTGAAAAACTGAAAGGTTATACTTCAAATATATTCAACTACCCAATACCCATCTTGACAAATCATATGCTTAACAAGAAAATACCAAAAAGAAATTCAGGAAGAGCTAAAGAAAGAATAAAGATTTCTTGAACTTACCCACTAACCATATCAATACGATAGAAGAATTCTGGAAAGTGGAAACTAGCAAAGCAAATCATTTGTCCTATTCACAAAAGAGCATAACAGAGAAATTCTTAAAATTAGCATAAACTCTTGATTCGTGTTTACCCTATTCCTCATTTTCTCAAAAGCAAGATGGTTATCACAAATTAAAATTACTTACTTACTGAATAGAAAGACAATGATTTGGAGCAATAAGAGAAACCCTAACACAAACCTTGGAGTAGAAAGTAGGCGTAGCTGCTTTATACATATCTTCGATGGACTTTGGATGATTAAAATCTGCTCAAAAACACAAAAAGAAGAACAAAACCCCCTAAATAAATAAGACTGTAAAGAATTTGAGTGATTGTTTGAATTCCTAAAATCGTTCTTCAATGTAAATACAGTAACAAAAGAGGAGATAAATTAACCTTCAGATGTAATCTAAATTTTGAGGTGGGAACATGCTTAACGAAGAGAGATACCAAACAAAGATTTCAATTGTAACTGTCTAATTGAAAAGAGAAAACCTAGAGCCAAAGTGAAAAATAAATGAGGAAATTTTTGCTTTTTGCCGCGTTTGCTTTTTGGCGGAAGTTGAAAAGAAACAAAAAAATTTACGCCAAAAATTAGGTACTAATTTTTTTCTTCAATATATAAGTTTATGAGTTCCTACAACTACCTTAAGTAAATTTATGATTATAATTAATTTTACCATCAAATATTTATAAATTTTTAGTAAATTATCTAATATATATAGTCACGGTAGCCCCTGAATATTCGTAATTAGTTGTAGAGAAAATCAAGTGTTTCACCAACAATACCAGACATTTTGGCAACTATAAAAATGTATTGTTGCCAATTTATTATATTTAAAATTTTATTAAATAACCAACAAAATATGTCATCCAAATTTTTTAATTATAGTCAAACCTCTCTATAATAATATTATTTGTCTACATATCCTTCAACGAAATGATTATTATACACTTAGTAATATTATTTTACTTTTAGATCTTGTTTGACTGCTAATACAAAATTATAAAAATAGTTATTTTCCAAACTTTTTATGTAATAAAAGAAAATAAAATATTTAAATTTAAAATCTCAAAAGATATTAATATTTTATCAATTAAATTTTAAAAAAAGCTAATGTATTATTAAAATTCATAATAACTAGTTTTATTGTACCTACAAACAATTAAACTCTCTAATACACATATATATTGGAAAACTAATTGGATACAAAAAATTTCAAATTTAATTAAAGAAATTTATAAATTGTGCTTTTACTCTCAATCCTCACCATGCAATCAATAATAGAAATGTGCACGGCATCACCCTTCATGCTTTATCACTCTTCCTTACCATATGAATATCATAAATATGTATGACATCACCCTTCGTGCTTTATCTCTCTTCCTCACCGACCCTTCGTGCTTTATCACTCTTTCCTCACCATATGCATAAGTATGAATGTGCACGGTATCAACCTTCGTGCTTTATCACTCTTTCCTCACCCAAACAGTAGAAACAATAACATCCTGGCAAGGACTCAACAATAGAGACAATAACATCCCGGCAAGGGAATCAACTATAACCAATCTCATTTCAACAGTTAACTTCACAAAAATAAATCTCAACTTGAGCCAATACTCAACAATGGTCAATTACCAAGAAATTATCATAAGTCTTGTTCAATGTGGATAATCATCAATTTAAGCATGAACAATACATAATAAGAATCACAACAGTCACAGTATAAGATTCACGGGCAATCTCGACACCAACGTATAGATACTCGTCACCACACCTATACGGCGTACTCAACACTAACACGTAGCAAACAAGACAAAAACACATATTCCCTCAAGCTAAGGTTATGCCAAACACTTACCTTAATTCCACAGCCAAAATCAAGCCGCAAATATCGCTTTCCCTCTAGATTTCACTTTCAATTCACTTGTATCTAGTCATAATTAGCTTAATAACATCAATAAATGCCAAAGAACTCAAATCCAATGCTTAATTATAGGTTTCCCAATATTTTTCCTAAAAAATCAAAAATTAACCCCGGGCCCACTTGGTCAAAAATCGAAATTCGGACCAAAACTCGATTACCCATTCACCCCCGACCCCGGATATGCAATTGATTTTGGAATCCAACCTCAATTTGAGGCCTAAATCCCAAAATTTCGAAATTCCCAAATTTCACCCAAAAACATCCAATTTCCCATGAAAATTCCTAGAGTTTGTGATGAAATCTTGTAAAATGATGAAGTAGATTAAAAGAAATGAGTTAGAAATTGTTTACCTATGATTTAGGAAAAAACTTTTCTTTGGAAAATCGCCTATGGGAGCTTAGGGTTTGAAAATTTGAAAGAATGAGTTGAAATCCCCGTCTAAAACTCTTTTTGAATAGTCGTAGTTATCGCATTTGCGATATTGTGAACCCCGCAAATGCGAACATTACATCGCAATTGCGAAGAATGCTCAGGCCTGCTATTATCACAAATGCGAACATTTACTCGCAATTGCGACCTGTTGTTATCGCAAATGCGATGATGAACTTCGCAATTGCGAAGGTCTCATGCTCAGCCTTTTTATCGCAAATGTGAAGGGTCTTCGCAAATGCGAGCATCGCATTTGCGAGCCAGACTTCGCAATTGTAGACCTGAAACACAACAGCAGTTTTTCTTAAGTTCAAAATACTCCATGGCCTATCCAAAACTCACCTGAGCCCTCGGGGCTCCAAACCAAATATGCACACAAGTCTAAAAACATAATATGAACTTGCTCATGCGATAAAATCGCCAAAATAACATCTTAAACAACGAATTTAGCATCAAAATCATTGAAATTCTCAAGAACACCTAAAGTTATTATTTTCACAATTGAGGGTCCGAAACACGAAATATGAATTTCGTTTCTTACCAAATTTTACAGATACAACTTAAATACCATATTAAACCTGTACCGGGCTCCGAAACCAAATTACGGGCCCTATACCATCAAATTCAAACATTATTCAATTTCTAAACTCCTTATATTTTTTCAGTTAAATAATTTTCTTCAAAAATTTATTTCTCGGGCTAGGAACCTCAGAATTCAGTTCCGGGCATACGCTCAAGTCTCATATTTTCCTACGGACCCTATGGGAGCGTTCAATCATGGGTCAGCGTCCGTTTACCCAAAAATATTGACCGAAGTCAACTTAATTCAATTTTAAAAGCAAACTTTAGCGTTTTTCTCAAATTTTCACATAAAGGCTTTCCGAAAATACGCCCGGACTGTGCACACAAATTGAGGTGAGGAAAAGGAGGTTTTTATGGCCTCGGAACACAGATTTAATTTCTAAAACAAGAGATGACCTTTTGGGTCATCACATCTACGAACTTAACAATTGAATCTTTTATCTCAACCAAATAGCAGTTATTTTGAAAAATTTACTAAAATTAACTAGAACTAGCATTGTACAGTAAAATACAAAATTAATTAATATTTGAGTAGAGCTGCTAGCAAGAAATAATTTTATAAAAAATATATTGGTATAATGATGATCGCTATTGTTATTTGTAAAATGTGATTATAGAGGGTTAATATATAACATGATAAATTGATTAAAAAAAGTTAGCAGCTATAGTGAAATGTTGTTATAGAGTATGCGCTTATGATAGAGATGTTTGACTGTATATAGTTATATGCCAAACTGTTTGCAATGTCGCCAGTTTACAGTCAATTTTGAGCCTTTTCCGTTCCAAAAAATAAGAATAAAAATCATATGTTGGACAACTTCCGTCATTACTGAATAAGCGTATATTTAAACCATTTATGTAACAACATGGAGTATATTTGACCTCAGCTATTACACATAATATATTTGGGCCTTTCTCAAAGTTCAGTGGCATATTTGAATATATTTTTTTTTTACTTTTATAAATTTAGAAATTCTAGTTATGGTTAATTAGGCACATAATTTTGCGACAATAAATTTTATATTTCTGTGAAATAATGCAATCATTCCCCCCAAAATGTTTAGATAAATAATACCCACAATTATCACCACGAATAAGTACAAGATTTTTCATGGCAAATAAACGCACAATTTAACTATAAATTCTAATTATCATCTATACTATATTAAAAGTACGAAGGCCCTTAGCGAAATATTGTTCGCTTTTTTTACCCTTATAAAATAGAGTTCGCATTAGACAAAATAGTAATTCAATTAATTTCCTAATACTTAGGAATATTCATTTATTATTTTTCTAATACTTAGAAATAATTATTTAATTATTTTTCTAATATTTAGGAATAGTCATTAAATTAATTTCCTAATATTTCTAATTATACAAAGTTTTGCCACTTTGTATTCCTTTTAGGTTTAGACTATATTAATTAGTTGATATTCTTTTCTACGCTAAATATAAACATTATTATTCTATTGGGTATTTGAAAATCAAGTGTATTAATTTATAAAGTAAATGTAGTTGATAGTCTAAGAAGAGTAACCTTTGCCAACGATTAATGTATTGTACTAAATTATTAAAACAAAATGTATTGTTAATGTTTGTTCTAAATCCTTCTAAAATATACATACACATACATGTGCAACATATATTAGAGTTCTAAATCTTTGATTATGGACACTACTCACTAGGTAAAATAGTTATTTATTATTTTTTTAATATTTACAAATAGTAATTTAATTATTTTTCTAAAAATTAAGATTCTAAATTTGTTTTATTTGAAAAATGTATGAATACCTAATTATAAAAATTTAAAATTAAGTATGATTTTACTTTTTTAAATCCTAATAAACATTGAAAAATTTCTCGAGGTCGGCGGCTTATTATGTCTTCTCGAGGTTTTCCATCAATAGTATGGTGTAGATCAGTATTGAAAAATT
Organism: Nicotiana sylvestris; assembly: GCF_000393655.2. Lineage (NCBI taxonomy): Eukaryota > Viridiplantae > Streptophyta > Magnoliopsida > Solanales > Solanaceae > Nicotiana > Nicotiana sylvestris. The sequence continues at coordinate 150,514,844 of NC_091067.1, forward strand.
ATTAGTTTCTTTTTTTCTTTTTGTGCTTTCTTACAAAAAATATGTGAAATTTGGCTCCAAATACTAGATCGATCAATTTAAAGCAAGGTATTGGGTATACAAAATATTTTTTTGACTATTCTTCTCTCTTTCTTCATCTTTTTATTTTCATATGGACAAATATTAGCAATTTTAATTCTTTTCAGTTATTCAAAACTACTTTATCAACAAATATAGATATTAAGCAGAGTACAAAATATCAAATAACATATTCGTCTAATAAAGAAATAATATAATTATAACATCAACATGCGTAATATGTCCTAGAATTTAACATAACATCATTACAAAAAGCAAAGAAAACGTATTTATCACAGGATGATGAGAATTTTGGCTTTTGAAAAAGTTAATTAGTGTGGGCTGAAAGAATTATCTTTGGAAAGCGTATTTTTTCTAATTTTTATTTATCACAAATATCTTTTCAATATACCATTTATATTATTTTAAATTTTTTATTTTTATTAATATAGGTACATGCACAACGCGCGTATCCTAAGACTAGTTATATAAAAACCAATATGTGGTTACTGACCTTTTTTCTTCTTTTCTGAATGTAATTTTAACAACTTGAGACAATTATTTTAATTTTCATCACAAATCGTACACAAGGTCAACGATAAAATAATGTGTCATCAGGAATTTCATTTTTGTAGCTAAATATTACTCCGTAAATGGTGTTTAATATTTTTTTGGTGGGAAATCTTATTAGAAAAGGTTTGTTATAAAATTTGAATATCATCTCTAAATTAGTACATCCAAATATGAAATCTAATATTTATCACAAAAAATGAGTGATTTGTGACGAATTTTTAGTTGTAGCTAGACACTATATTTTTTTAGACAAAGCCCCATCGTGGCTAAATTAAGTATTATATAGGGACAACAGAATGATCGCCATAAATTATCTACCTTATTAGTGACAAAAACTATGGTCACAAATAAGTACAATATTTTGTAGCTAAAGTTCGCATTATTTAGCTACAGATTTTTAATTGTTGCTATTTTAACAATTTTTTTGTGACGAAACTTTTTTGTATCTAAATTTAAGCATTTATTAAGACAAAAGATATTTCGTCATAAATGGTATACAACGTCAATGACAAAAAAAGTTTCATCACTAATAACATTATCTTTGTAGCTAAATATTTCTCAGTAAATGGCGCCAACTCATTTTTTGGTGGGAAACTTTAGTAGACAAAACTTTGCTATAAAATTTTGTATACTAAAAGTATGTAACTCGCATATTTAGACGCAAAAGGTAATTTTTGTCACGAAAAGTTAGCAATTAGTGATAAATTTTGTGTCGTAGCTAAAACATTTGTAGCTAAATATCACATTTGTTGTAGTGAGTCCTAGCGCTCTGAATCGTCAACCTGTAAATCATTACCTGCATTGTGAGATGCAAGCCCTGGGCAAAAGGGACGTCAGTACATTTGAATTGTACTGGTATGTAAAGCAACTGAAAGAAAGAACTATGAATGGTGAAACTAATACTGAGCTGATAACTGAGAATTGATAATTGATAACTGAAGTGATAGCTATTGAAACTGAAACTGAAATGATAACTGATAGCTGATAACTAAAATGTTAACTGATAACTGATAACTGAACTGAACAAAGGAAGTAAGGTTATGAATACTCTCTCTTCTGAACGATGAACAGCCTGTTTATCTGAATAAGCTACGACCTCGGACCCAATATATATGTGCACAAACTATGGCCTCAGGCCCAAGTATACGTATACATAACTACGGCCTTAGACCCAAAAATGTATAAAGCATAAACTACGGCCTCAGGCCCAAATATGCATAAAGCATAAACTACGACCTCAGGCCCAAACATGCATAAAGCATATAAACTACGACCTCAGACCCAAATATAGGTGTTCAATATTCAGGAACTGGGAATCAAACTGCAATACATGTAGTGAAATAACACTGAGTTACATGATACTGGAATACTGGATCACACTGAGTTACATAATGCTGGGATACTGAATAGGACTAGACTAAGACATTTATTCTTGAACTAATTATGAACACTGAAACTTCAACTGTTTATGGCATACTGAGTAATCTATACTAAGACTCGGGGGCATCAAACCCAAGTCTATATTGAATATGCACTGAACTCACAACGTTCAGAATGAAAGTGGTGAACGAGTTATGAAGCTAGAGAATAGAAGTTCTACAACTATTCAAGGAACTAGGCTTAACTATATTTCTGAGGCAATTGATACATCATAAAAGAAACATAGTGTAGGGAGAATCATTAACATTCCCAAACATAGAGAGTTAGCCTCACATACCTTAACTTCCTACTCTTGAGCATAATACAACATTCGCCAACCCTTTTAACTTTAATCTATATCAATACAAGTCAAAGGGATTCCAAATGAGCAACAATACCCATGTTTTGATCACATAGGCATTTTATCAAACACTTGGTGACATAAAGCTTCATAGTCCTTATTAATGGTGTCTCTACACCCAATAACACATTCTCTTATTCCTAGATAAATTCTAAAGTCTCAAATGGTTATAATCAACATTCTTTATCAACCATAAGGTAAAAAATACCCTTAGCCAATAATCAACACCCCAAACCTATAATCGTTCATCCTTTTCTATCAAATCCATCAACTCATATCTTATGAACTAGGGTTTATAATCATTAAACCAATGTCAGAATCAATTATAGGGTGAAGACATTACCTTTTTGAAGTTCAATCCCCTTGAATTCGAGTTCTAAGGTTCCTTATCTCAATAATGATGTCCCAATCGAATATCTAATGATACGGAGGGTTTACCCATATTAATAAGATATTGGAAAATTAAAATTAACTTAGAATCACCATTATAACTTACCTTGGGTGGTGGAGGGACCTTTAAGGCGTTAGGTTTTTGAGAGTTTTCCTTTTCTAGAGCAAGTTTTTATGTTTTGGGGATGCGGGGGACGAAATATGGCTAAAAATGACTTTCCAAGTCGGCCACCGCGTCCCAGTAGGCCTGACCACAGTCCCGACCGTGGTAAATAGCTGGAGCACTGCCTCACGACCGCGGTCGCGGTCAAACGCGACCGAACGCGGTGGTTACGCACTGTTCTGTAAAATGGGCATAACTCTTTGCACAAAGCTCCGTTTGGGCTCCATAATATATTGTTGGAAATATATTTCAAAGGCCAACAACTTTTATGTTTTGAGTTTTTCTAAATTCCTTACACAGTTTCACTAAAACCTGCTGGAAAATGGACTTTTTACAACTTAATCGATTTTTGTTGAATCTTATGCACCTCACTCTCCGTCTTGATTCCAAAACAACTATTTTCACGCATAATCATTCCGCTAGGACTTCATATGTCTAAAATATCAAATTAATACCCATTTAACATATCCACATCTATTTCGAATGTACGGGATGTTACAGTAAAAATCCCCCCAAAAAAGGCAAACGATCTAACCCTGTTAGCTTTGGGCTGCAAATAAATCAAATGGCTAAGAGCCTGTTTGGATGGGCTTGTTGTAAGTGACTTTTAAGCCGGAAGTCATAAGTTAGGAGTTCTAGTTTTTGGCTTTTAACTTATTTTTGTCATTTTAGCTTAAAAATAAGTGCTTAAAAGACCTTTTTTACTTTATTTAAACACTATAAAATGACTTAAAAACTATTTTGACTTAAAAACACTTCAAATAAGTCAACCTAAACGGACTCTAAGACAATTTTTTTGTTTCCAGCAAAGGGTCTTTAGTTTTTTTGTACTTTTTCATCAGCCTAAAGAAACCCTTTATATGGATCCCAATGCATATCCTATGTAATTAACTATATATATTATTATCGCTTTGTTGTTATAAAATAAAGATTGTAAAGTAAAGACAGGTATAGAGAGAAACTGATATATTATTTGACTTCAGACTCATCTACATAATGAACTGAAATATCCTCTATTTATAGAAGAAAGGAAGCTGTTATGCAAGCTGATATTGTACCAGATATAGATAATCTTCTACCGAGGGTAATGTTTATCTATAACGGAGTATCGAAAGGATAAGCTTCTTTAGGAGGCTTATTTCTAATAAAGTACTAAATAGATAAACATATTTACGGCGGAGTCCCGTATAGATAAGCTTCAGGAAGCTTATTTTCAACGGAGTACTAAATGAACATCCATAATATATATATTTATAACACTCCCCTTGAATGTTCATTAAAAGATAATGTGTCTCGTTAGAACCTTACTATGAAAAATCCCGTGGGAAAAAATCCAGTGAAGGAAAAAGAGTACACATATTTAGTAATACGCATTGCTGGCTGCCTCATTAAAAACCTTATAAAGAAAACCCAGTGGGGAAAAACTTAGCAAGGGAAAAAGAGTACAATGCGTATTATACTCCACCTGAAGCAAACCTTGTTTCAAATATTGGAGTCTCTGCATTCCAATCTTGTATACTATTTTCTCAAAAATTGAAGTTTGTAAAGATTTAGTGAATAGATCTGTTGGATGGTCACTTGAAACGGATTTGCCGATTTGAGATAGAGCTTTATGGGGATTGGATAAATAACCTGCATCTACATAACCAATACGATTTGCAACACCTTTGTTAGCATTAGCAAAATAAATAAGTACACCAATTGCACTGAGATAGAGTATTTTAGGACCAAGGAGTTCCTCATCCTCTTCTGGAGGTCGGAACTGATCCTTATTCACTTCAAGTAATTGAACACTCATTGGTGTACTTAATGGGTTCACTTTGTCCATGTAAAAGCGTTTAAAGACACTTTCTATATAGGTTGATTGATAGATAAAGAGCCTGTCTGCTAAATGTTCAATTTACAGACCAAGACAAAGTTTTATCTTTCATAGATCTTTCATCTCAAATTCTTTCTTAACATATTAAATTGCCTTCTGAAGTTCCAACAAGATTTATGTCATCAATATAAATAATAAGTATAACAAATATTGATAACATTTTCTTTATAAAAACACATGGACAAATAACATCATTTATGTAGTCTTCTTTCAACAAATATTCACTGAGGCGATTATACCACACGCGCCCATATTGCTTTAAATCGTACAAAGATCTTTGTAATTTGATCGAGTACATTTATCGATACTTTGAATTATATGCTTCAGACATTTTAAATCCTTCAGGGATTTTCATATAGACTTAATGAAGTGAGTCATATAGGTTATGTCTTGCATTTAAATGGCATGACATCTTCAGGTGTCTGGACTACAGGTCCGATCCTCACAATCTTTTACAATATTGTGCACTATATTGTATCAAGTATATCGTCGACGATCATTTTGTATCGGTTCCTAAGCGATATAACTTGTTGAGATCTCATCACTTTCTTTATTTTCAGGTACCTGAACTTCTTCTGGAGTTTCATGAAATGTTATGTCGTGGGCTCTTCTAGAGCTCATTTCCTCCTCATTACGATCATTTTGATCATTTTCTCCTATCATTTTTCAAGGATTGTTACCATTAGATCCGATCGGTTTACTATGCTTCATGCGTGTAGTAAATTTTATCATTCAGGGACTTTAATTTTAATAGGAGTATTTACAACTAAAATATGATATTTAATTTTGGATCTGCAAATGCTTCTGGCATTTGACTTGAATTATCTTCTAAGTGATGATCATATTAATGATAATTCGATTCATATAACATATTGTTTATTCCATCCCCCATAATGTTAGTAAAACTAACATATATCCCAAATCTTCTTTGGGAAACATATCTTTGTACTTTGTGGTAGCAAAATTAATCATATACCACGCATAAAAAGTTATTAGATAATAAAAATATTTTGTTTCTGATCCTAAACCAATTGTGAGTGGATGACTTATCATATATTATTGGTTTGATGCATACAAGTGTTGTTGTATGCAATTTAGAAAATCTTAGACCAACACATAAAGTTTTGTTCTCATATGCAATAGTTTAGCCATTAATAGGAGGTATTCAATGCTAAACTAACTTGGATAAAAATCAGTTTCTTCAAGATGAACTATCTTGATTTTATAATCTGAAAATTATCCTCTTAATTGAGAAAAGTAATTTCAAATGTCAAACTGCAGGTTGACGATAATCGCACATGTAATCATCTCATATATGCATCTATAAGTGGTTCACAATATAGGTGAATGAGCCCATATTCACCTTTTATATATTTCAGATTAGGGGTCTTAGTCCCAGCTTTAGCTGGTAAATCAATTTATTATGAGGACAAACAAAATAAGAGAATTCTTGGAGAATTTTATAGTTCTTCAGTATATGTTGATCTGAATTCTCAATTAGCTCATCATATCTAAACCAGATGGCAAATGATAACTTCAAGTTTATCATGACATGTGCTATCTTTTAGTAAACTTCTTGTTTACCATATAATAAACTTTTGCATTAGTAAACTTCTGGTTTACTATGATACAAGATGTAGTACAAATTGAAGAATAAAGCGGGTAACTTCTCATCTACATATTATTTTACCCCTTGATTGTGGAAACATGAAGATTTTCAATCTTTCAATCATTTGTAGTCTCAATATGATAGCCATTTGTATTAGTAAACTTCAAGTTTACTACAACACATATTTTGACCATAATCATATAATATGAATGACATATTTGTATATAAGCTCTTCGAGAGCCTTCATTTATTATCCACAATCTAATATTTATCGGACACTACTGGTGTCATATGTCTTCTAGACAAACAGTTAGATTTTCAGGAGTTGTTGATATATTTTGTACTATCAAATATTGCTCAGACACTTCTGGTATCATGAGAGAAAATCATAATCAAATGAACATTACAAAGACAATTCTAAATTTATAAATGTAAGAAATTAAGAATTTCAGTATTTTTACCACCAACTTTATGACAAATATCTCCTTCAGGAAGAAACGCCATTAACATTTGAATATTTTATATCAAAGCCGTAACCACATAGTCATTACATCCTTCAGGGAAAGATACATGAGTTGTTATGTCCTTCAGGGAACTCGATAACTAACCATAACATATTATTGTGGTTGTAGTAGAACGCATTCTACAAGAATACTTTTGCCTTGAAATGATATTTAATAAAATTATCCAAGATATTTTATGTACAACGGGTATGTGCGACAATGATCTTTATACCACAAAAACAAGATTTATATCCTTTGTTATTCTACCTCTTCAGGAGGTGAGTTGTGGTATTTCTTCATTCACTCCAGTGAATGAAAATGTGCTTCAAAAATAACTTTGAATAATTTATCATTTTATTTAAGCACAGAAAGACATAATTTCATAATATTTTCCTGCTTCAGGAGAAAATTTTAATTGTGTTACTTCTTCAGGAGCAAATTTAAAATATGAAATATTGGGTATATATTCTTTCAATCATATTACCTTTTTCGGAGGTGAATTGTAATATATTTACATCAAGAGCGCGTTCATATTTTTGAGCTTTATTAATATTGTCACATTCACTTCGGGGAATGGATTAATATTTATCAAAAGTTTTCATCCTTCAGGGAACGGAACATAATTATCTAAATGTGCATTAATCACACCAAATTGTGTGATGTCTTAGAACCTCTTTTACAATTATACTACTTCGGGAGCAAATCGAGGCATGCAGGTAATATAGAGAATATTTGTCTAGTTTATCTTTAATTGTAACCATAGAAAGCCTAAATTATCACTTATGGTGGTCATAGGCATATAGCACTTTGTCACGACCCGGAATTCCCACCCTCGGGAGTCGTGAGGGCGCCAATACGTAGAAGCTAGGCAAGCCACGAACTTAGAAATCTTTAACTCTTCTATTTTAATCTTTTTTTTACAACTTATATTAACAAGTGATAAACATCTAAATGACAGCGGAATATAAGATTTAAGCGGAAGTCTTAAATAAATATAAAACCAAAATGTTTCAAAAGTCAACACATGCCTCTACCCAGAAACTGGTGTCACAATTTCCACAGACTACTAAGAGTACTACATACAACAGTTTGAAGGAAAAATAATATTGTTTGTCTCGGATACATGAGATGACAGAACATAATAAAAGATAGAGGAGACGCCGGGCCTACGGACACCTGGAAGGTTGCCTCGGTGTCTCGGTGGACTGAAGGCTGGCTCCCCTACTGCTATTGATCAAGTACCACTCTGGTATCTGCATAGAGTGCAGAGTGTAGTATCAGCACAACCGACCCCATGTGCTGGTAAGTGCCTGGCCTAACCCCGGCGAGGTAGTGACGAGGCTAGGACCAGACTCTAGGTAAACCTTTGCAGTTATATAATATATGGCGGAAAATAAACAGGAATAAGCATTTTAAAATGAGAGGGGGTACATGGTTCGGTGAGACATATCAAGACCAACAGAAACTTAATAAAATATGAAAAGACAACTCAATATCTACAACAATACAATAACAATATTGTTGCGGCACGCAACTCGATCCCTTATCATTTAACATTGTTGCGGCGTGCAACCCGATCCACATATATATAGCTGTTGCGGCGTGCAACCCGATTCACATATATATATATAGGTGTTGCGGCGTGCAACCCGATCCAATATAATATCCGTTGTGGCGTGCAACCCGATACAATATAATATCTGTTGCGGCATGCAACCCGATCCAATATAATATCTATTGCGGCATGCAACCCGTTCCAATATAATATCTATTGCGGCGTGCAACCTGATCCAATATAATATCTGTTGCGGCGTGCAACCCGATCCAATATAATATCTATTGCGGCGTGCAACCCGTTTCAACTATACAGTCAACAATAATCATAATTAACCGTCCCGGCAAGGGATCAACAATAGACTACACTATCCCGGCAAGGGAACTCAGCAGTACAAGTATATACGTCCTGGAAAGGGAGAATCAACTATAACCAATTTTATCTCAACTCCTACTCGTCTCAATTACCACCATTTCTCAATCATAAGTAGATTACACGATAAACAACTAAGTCTTTGCTCAATATCAAGGATTTACTCATTATTTCAACCATAGTAACATTCAAGAATACAACAAGTACCAATTTAAGACTCACGGTCATGCTTGACACCAACGTATAGATACTCGTCATCATGCCTATACGCGTACTCAACAAGAAGCAAATAGCAAATAGGACTCAACTCCTAATCCCTTAAGCTAAGGTTAGACCGGACACTTACCTCGATGTTACAAACGCAATTCAAGCCTCAACTATCACTTTACCACATGATTCCACCACCAACTCGCTCGTATCTATCCACAAGTTACTTAATTATATTAATAAATGTTAAATTAATCAATTTGAATGCATGAAAATAGATTTTCCAAAGTTTTACCCAAAAGTCAAAATCGCCCCCGGGCCCACATGATCAAAACCCGAGGTTCAAACCAAAACCCGATCACCCATTCCCCCACGAACTCAAATATATAATTTGTTTTAAAATCGAACCTCAAATCGAGGTCCAAATCCCCAATTTGAAAAGCCTAGGTTCTACCCAAAACACCCAATTTCCCCCATGAAAATCATTGATTTGAAGTTGAAATCATGTTAAAAGATGTTAATAATTGAAGAAAACTAGTTAAAATGACTTACAATTGATTTTGAGAAGAATGGTTGTTTGAAAAATCGCCTCTTATGTTTTTGGGGTTTTGAAAAATGAAAAATGACTGAAAATCCCATCTATTTATACCCTTCTCAGACCCCTTGTGCGGACCGCACAAAATGGACTGCGGCCGCACAGGCCGTCCTGAGGGTACTGCGGTCCAGTGCCCTATGCGAACCGCACGAAATGGACTGCGGCCGCACATGCCTCCACCGCGCACCGCACAAAGCCAATCGCGGACTGCATTGGCCCCCTTCTACGGTCGCACACATTTTTGTGCGGACCGCACTGGCAGGTTTAGAGATCTGCAACTTCTCTGAACCTCCAACAACTGTGTTTTTAGGCCTAAGACATCCCGGAACCTACACGAAACTCAGCCGAGCCCTCGGGGCTCCAAACCAAATATACACAAAATCCTCAAAAATATTCTACGGACTTATTCGCGCAATCAAATCGTCAAAATAACATCATGAACATCAAATTCAATCTCGAGATAAATGAAATTTCCTCAAAACTTCATTAAATATTAACTTTGCGATTTAAGTCCGAATCACGTCATATGACATCCGTTTTTCACCAAATTCCACAGAAACATCTTAAATCATATATAAGACCTGTACCGGGCGCCGAAACCAAAATACGGGCCCGATACCATCATGTTCTAAGTAAATTTCATTTTAGTTTTCCTTAAACAATTTCAGAAAACCATTTCCTTTAAAGATTAATTTTTCGGGCTTGGGACCTCGGAATTCGATTCCGGGCATACGCCCAAGTCCCATATTTGGTAAGAAATGAGACACTTAATCTATTTTAAGAAGGTTTAAGTTGGAAAAGTCAACCGAATATTGACTTATGTGTTAGAAGGCTCGGAAGTGAGTTCCTATGGTTCGGTTAGCTTCGGGAGGTGATTTGTGACTTAGGAGCGCGACCGGAATGAGTTTTGGAGTTGTAAAGAAGATTTAGGCTTGAATTGGCGAAATTGATATTTTGGCAAATTCCTGTTGATAGGCGAGATTTTGATAGGGGTCGGAATGGAATTTCGAGAGTTGCAGTAGCTTCGTTGTGTCATTTGGGATGTGTGTGTAAAATTTCAGATCGTTCGGACGAGATTTGATAGACCTTTTGATCGAAAGCATAATTTAAGAGTTCTTGGAGTTCTTAGGCTTGAATCCTATGTTAAATTGGTGATTTGATATTGTTATAAGCATTCCGAAGTGTTGAACAAGTTTGAACGAGGTCATGGGATGTGTTGGTACAATTAGTTTGAAGTTTCCGGGGTCCCGGGTAGGTTCCGGGATGTTTTAGGCCGAAAATCATAGCTGTAGCAGGTCCAGGAGGGTTGCAGGCCCCGGAACTCACCCACGCGGTCCGCACAAAAATGAGTGAGCCCACGGTGAGTGCTGTGCGGACCGCACAAAAGCGGGCGCGGCCGTAGTAGGCGTCGCGCGGACCACACAAAAGTGGGCGCGGCCGTGGTAAAGAACCTTCCCGCTGGTCCAATTTCGGAAGCTCATATCTTTTGATCTACAAGGAATTTTGAGGTGATTCAAAAACAAAGATTGTAGCCCTTTGTATCTAGTTTCCAGAAAGGTAAAGATATTGCAATTTGGATATCTGTAAAAAGAGTTATGGCCAAAATACTAAAGCCTGTTACTGCAAAAGAAGGCATGTGCGGCCGCGGTCGTTTTTGCGCGGACCGCACTGGCTTGTGCGGACCGCGGTCGATTTGGTGCAGAACGCGGTAGCTGAAATCTGATGGGTACCTATAAATATGAGGTTTTGGGTTTTATTTAATATTTTGACCTAGATAGCTCGGATTTTGGCGATTTTTCGAAGGTTTTTCAAGAAATTCATCGGGGTAAGTGATTTTAACTCAGATTTGGCTAGAATACATGAATCTATCACTGAATCATCATTTAATTCATGATTTGGGATGGAATTTGGGAAAAAAATTGTGAAACCTTTCAAAAATATAAAATGATGATTTGAAGGACCAAATGGTATTGGAATTGGATAATTTTGGTATGGTTAGACTCGTGAGGGTATGAGGATTCTGAAAATGTAAATTTTACCCGATTCCAAGACGTGGGCCCGGGGCTCGGGTGTTTCTAATTTTGGGATTTTTGATATTTTTTGAATGTTTTCGCTTGGGCTTTGTTCCCTTAGCATATTGTGACGTATTCGTTCTGATTTTGGATAGATTCGACGCGCGTGGAGGCCAATTCGAGGGGCAAAGGTGTCGCGAGCTAGAGAATTAGCCAGTTCGAGGTGGGTAATGGTTGTAAATGATGTCCTGAGGGTTTGAAACCCCGGATTGCATATTGTAGTGCTATATTGAGGCAAGATACGCGCTGGATGATGAGCGTGGGGTCTTTCACTACTGAGGATTGTGACTTGGTCCATCCCGATTGATGATTTTACCGAATATTTGACTGAAATTCATTTTTTATCATCATGATTTGGGCTGATTGCCATATTTGGGCTTCGTACCAACTATTTGAACCCTTCGGGGATTTTTATCACTGTTTCCTCACTGCTTGACTTATTATTTGAACTCAGTCCTGTTGATATCTACTGTTTTACAAACTCAGCCACTTTTACTCAGATTTGAAACTTAAATGATATTTCTACATCATGTTTTGGGCTGAGAACTACTGTTTTACTAATGTCCAAGGGGCTTGTGATAATTTTTGGACTGAGTGAGGCCGAGAGCTATATGTGAGGATATGGTGAGTGATATAAGGCCGAGGGCCTGAGATACTTTATATGCCACGAGGTGGCTTGAGTGATGTGAGGCCGAGTGCCGAGTGATGATGCCACGAGGTGGCTTGACATAGCGCTTGGGCCGTAAGGGGCCCCTCCGGAGTCTGCACACCCACAGTGAGCGCGGGTACCCATTGTTCTGAGTGATTGATGCTATGCCCGAGGGGATGATATGAGTGATTGTGAGGTAGCTTGAGGGGCTGATACTATTCTGAGAGTGAGCCCGGGGGGCTAATATTATTCTGAGTGATTGATACTGAGCCCGAGGGGCTGATACTGTACTGAGAGTGAGCCCGAGGGGTTAATATTATGTTGAGCGATTGATACTGTGCTTGAGGGGCGGATTTCTACTTGTTATTTACCTATTAAATTACCGGTTTTACTTGTTTTAAAAGGAATATCATTTGATTTCTTCACTGATTTACTGCTTTAAGTGATTTTTACTGCTTGATATGGAATTGCTTTGTGCCTTTACGTGTTTTCGTACTTTCAACCATTATTTATAATTGTTACTCACTGAGTCAGAGTACTCACATTACTCCCTACACCGTATGTGCAGATTCAGGCATAGCAGAGTCCACACCTGAGCGCTAATTCCTTCCAAGCTAGGTAGTGATTTGGTGTTATGAGGTAGTTGTTGACGTCCGCAACCCATTGTCTCTCTTATCCTCTATCATTTATGTTTTCTTCAGACTGTTTTATCGGATTTCGTACTTTGTAGACCTATAGAAGATTCTGTAGTAGCTCATGACTTGTGACATTCCGGTTTGGGCTGTGTCGGGATGGTTCTTGTGGTTATTATCGTTAAATTCTACAATTTATGAGTATTATATTATATGTTATTACTATTTATGATGATTAACTATTTAAAAGAGGTGTTCCGTTTTGGTCTGGCTGGCCTTGTATTCACGAGAGGCGTCATCACGACCGGGTTCGGGGGTTGGGTCATGACAAGTTGGTATCAGAGCCTAGGTTACATAGGTCTCACGAGTCATGAGCAGGTTTAGTAGAGTCTCGCGGATCGGTACGAAGACGTCTGTATTTATCCTCGAGAGGCTGCAGAACCTTTAGGAAAAACTTCATATTCTTGAAACTCATGTCGTGAGAACTCGTTGATCCGAATGCTAAACTTCTGTTATTCGATTCTCTCGCAGATGGCGAGGACTCGCGCTACCGGACGAGGTGGACGACCACCAGTGCCACCCACTGAGGCCACCAGAGGCCGTGGACGTGGTCGTGGTCATGGACGTGGCAGAGGTAGAGCAGCGAGGGTAGCACCTGTTGACCCACCAGCTGCCCCGGCTCCGGATCAGGCTCCAGCAGCACTAGTTCAGGCACCAGTTGTGCCTATCGTGGTTCCGGGTCTTTAGGAGTCCTTGGCACAGATCTTATCAGTTTGCACTGGCCTGGCTCAGGCAGTTTCAGCCACTACAGCAGCAACTACTTCACAGGCCAGGGGAGGCAATCAGACCCCCGCTGCTCGCACACCTGAGCAGGTAGTGCAGGGACTATAGACACCGGGGGCACCTCCAGCTCAGCCGGTTGCACCAGCTCAGGAGTTTGTTGTGCCAGTTATGCCGGATAATGAGCAGCATCGTCTTGAGAGGTTTGGTAGACTCCAGCCTCCGTCATTCAGTGGTGCCGAGGGTGAGGATGCCCAGGGTTTTCTTGATAAGTGTCAGCGGATGCTCCGTACAGTAGGGATTCTTGAGACTAGTGGTGTGGCATTTACCACCTTTCGGTTTACTAGGGCTGCCTTCACATGGTGGGAGGTGTATCAGAGGCGTAGGCCGGTTGGAGCAGCGCCCCTTACTTGGCAGCAGTTCTCCACTCTCTTCTTGGAGAAGTATGTGCTGCAGTCCCGTAGAGAGGAGCTGCGTAGACAGTTTGAGTGGTTGCAACAGGGGGATATGACTGTGTCACAGTATAAGTCGAGGTTTTCTGAGTTGGCTCGTCATGCCATTTGGATAGTTCCAACAGATTGTGATAGGATCAAGAGATTTGTTGATGGCCTTAACTATCACCTCCGTATTCTTATGACCCGAGAAAGGTGTTGGGTGCTACGTTCGAGGAGGTGGTCGATATCGCTCGTGAGATTGAGATGGTTCGCCGTCAGGATCGAGAGGAGAGGGAGGCCAAGAAGCCTCGAGGATCTGGCAGTTATAGTGGTGCTTCTTCGAGGGGCCAGTTTCAGCATGGTAGAGGCCGTTCTTTCAGGCCTGCTCAATCAGCCCGCCCAGAGTATCGCGGGGCATCTTCGGGTCATGGTCATCATGGATCTCAGCGGGGCCAGTCATCACTCAGTGCCCTTCCAGCCTAGAGTTCATCCCGTGCCTTATCAACTTAGGGTTCTTCTATGCCGAGTGCATCAGATGGTCACTCCGGTGCGAGGGGTTCTCTTCAGTCCCCTTCTCCAGCACATGGGAGTTGTTTTGAGTGTGGAGAGTTTGGACATGTGTGGAGGCAGTGTCCTCGTCGTGTTGCTAGTTTGTCCCAGCAGAGGGGTCAGCCCTCGACTTCTGCTCCAGTTACTTCACCACCCGCCCAGCCAGCTAGGGGTGGAGGTCAGACATCCAGGGGTCGCCCTAGAGGGGGAGGTCGATCAGGGGGCGGTCAGGCCCGTTTCTATGCACTCCCAAGCAGACCCAACGCCATTGCTTCGGATGTTGTCATTACAGGTATTGTTTCAGTCTGCCACAGAGATGCCTTTGTATTATTTGATCCCAGTTCCACCTTTTCTTATGTATAATCATACTTTGGTCATTATTTGGGTATGCCTCGTGAGTTTCTTGCTTTACCTGTTCATGTATCTACCCCGGTAGGCTATACTATTGTTGTAGACTGTTTGTACCGGTCATGTGTGGTGACTATTGGGGGTCTGGAGACCCGAGTAGATCTATTGCTGTTAAGCATGGTGGATTTTGATGTCATTTTGGGCATGGATTGGCTATCTCAGTGTCATGCTATTCTAGACTGGCATGCTAAGACAGTCACTTTGGCTATGCCGGGTGTACCACGGATCGAGTGGCGTGGTGTGACTGATTATGTTCCTAGTAGAGTGATATCGTTCTTGAAGGCCCAACGTATGGTTGGGAAGGGTTGCCTTTCATATCTAGCGTTTGTGAGGGATATTGGAGCTGAGACTCCTAGTATTGATTCTGTTCTAGTTGTGAGGGATTTTCCCGATGTTTTTCCTGCAGACCTGCCGGGCATGCCACCAGACAGGGATATTGATTTTGGTATTGACCTGGTGCCGGTCACTCAGCCCATTTCTATTCCGCTGTATCGTATGGCACCAGCAGAGTTGAAGGAATTGAAAGAACAACTTCAGGAACTCCTAGATAAGGGGTCATTTGGCCTAGTGTGTCACCTTGGGGTGCGCCCGTTCTGTTTGTGAAAAAGAAGGATGGCACAATGAGAATGTGCATCGATTATAGGCAATTGAACAAAGTAACAATTAAGAACAAGTATCCTTTATCTCGCATTGATGATTTATTTGATCAGCTTCAGGGAGCGAGAGTGTTCTCAAAAATTGATCTCCGTTCGGGCTATCACCAGTTGAAGATCAGAGATTCAGATATTCTTAAGACTACTTTCAGGACCAGATATGGTCATTATGAGTTTCTTGTTATGTCTTTCGGGCTAACCAATGCCCCAACATCATTCATGCATTTGATGAACAACGTGTTCCGGCCTTATCTTGATTCATTCGTTATAGTATTCATTGATGATATCCTGGTGTACTCGCGTAGTCAGGAGGAGCATGCAGAGCATTTGAGAGTTGTGCTGCAGAGATTGAGGGAGGAGAAGATTTATGCAAAGTTCTCTAAGTGTGAGTTTTGGCTCAGTACAGTGGCTTTCTTAGGACACGTGGTGTCTAGCGAGGGTATTCAGGTTGACCCAAAGAAGATAAAGGTTGTTCAGAGTTGGCCTAGACCGTCCTCAGCCATAGAGATTCGTATCTTTCTTGGGTTAGCAGGCTATTATCACCGGTTTGTTCAGGGATTTTCATCCATTGCATCGCCCTTGACCAAGTTGACTCAGAAGTAGGGTGCTCCATTTGTATGGTCGGACGAGTGTGAGGAGAGCTTTCAGAAGCTCAAGACAGCCTTGACCACAGCTCCAGTGTTGGTTTTGCCATCAACTTCAGGTTCATATACTGTGTATTGTGATGCTTCGAGAGTTGGGATTGGTTGTGTGTTGATGCAGGAGGGTAGAGTTATTGCTTATGCTTCTCGTCAGTTGAAGCCCCATGAGAAGAACTACCCCGTTCATGATTTGGAGTTGGCTGCCATAGTTCATGCATTGAATATTTGGAGGCATTACTTGTATGGCGTATCTTGTGAGGTGTTCACTGATCATCGCAGTCTTCAGCATTTGTTCAAGCAAAAGGATCTTAATTTGAGGCAGCGGAGATGGTTGGAGTTGCTTAAGGATTATGATATCACTATTCTGTATCATCCGGGAAAGGCCAATGTAGTGGCCGATGCTTTGAGCCGAAAGGCAGTGAGTATGGGGAGTTTGGCATATATTCCAGTTGGGGAGAGACCCCTTTGTAGTTGATGTTCAGTCCTTGGCCAATCGGTTTGTGAGATTGGATATTTCGGAGCCCAGTCGGGTGTTGGCTTGTGTGGTTTCTCGGTCTTCCTTATATGATCGCATCAAAGAGCGCCAATATGATGATCTGCATTTGCTTGTCCTTAAGGATAGAGTTCAGCATGGTGATGCCAGAGATGTGACCATCGGTGATGATGGTGTGTTGAGGATGCAGGGCCAGATTTGTGTGCCCAATGTGGATGGGCTTAGAGCGTTGATTCTGGAAGAGGCCCATAGCTCGTGGTATTCTATCCATCCGAGTGCGGCGAAGATGTATCAGGATTTGAGGCAGAACTATTGATGGAGAAGAATGAAGAAAGATATCGTGGGATTTGTAGCTCGGTGTCTCAATTGTCAGCAGGTGAAATATGAGCATCAAAGACCGGGTGGCTTGCTTCAGCAGATGGATATTCTCGAGTGGAAGTGGGAGAGAGTCACCATGGATTTTGTGAGTGGTCTTCGTCGGACTTTGAAGAAGTTCGATGCTATTTGGGTGATTGTGGATTGGCTGACCAAGTCCGCGCACTTCATCCCTGTGTGTACTACATATTCTTCAGAGCGGTTGGCAGGGATTTATATCCGGGAGATTGTTCAGTTGCATGATGTTCTGGTCTCCATCATCTCAGATAGAGGTACTCAGTTTACTTCCCAGTTTTGGAAATATGTTCAGCGAGAGTTGGGTACTCAGGTGGAGTTGAGCACAACTTTTCATCCTCAGAGAGATGGACAGTCCGAGCGTACGATTCAGATATGGAGGACATGTTGCGCGCTTGTGTTATTAACTTTGGAGGTTCATGGGATGAGTTTCTACCGCTTGCAAAGTTTGCTTACAATAACAGCTACCAGTCGAGTATTCAGATGGCTCTGTATGAGGCTTTGTATGGGAGGCGGTGTAGATCTCCGGTTGGTTGGTTCGAGCCCGACGAGGCTAGACTATTGGGGACAGATTTGGTTCAGGATGCCTTAGAGAAGGTGAAGGTGATTCAGGAGAGGCTTCGTACAACGCGGTCGCATCAGAAGAGTTATGCGGACCGGAAGGTTCGAGATGTGTCCTATACGGTTGGTGAGAAATTCTTGCTGAAGGTTTCTCCCATGAAGGGTGTTATGAGGTTTGGGAAGAAAGGCAAGTTGAGTCCGCGGTTCATTGGGCCTTTTGAGGTGCTTCGGAGGATTGGGGAGGTGGCTTATGAGCTTGCTTTGCCACCTAGCCTATCGAGTGTGCATCCGGTATTTCATATTTCTATGCTCCGGAAGTATATTGGGGATCCGTCTCATGTTTTGGACTTCAGCACGGTTCAGTTGGATGATGATTTGACCTTTGATGTGGAGCCAGTAGCTATTTTGGGTCGTCAGGTTCGGAAGTTGAGGTCAAAGGATATGACTTCAGTGAAAGTGCAGTGGAGAGGTCGGCCCGTGGAGGAGGCTACCTGGGAGACCGAGCGGGAGATACGGAGCAGATATCCTCATCTGTTTGAGGCTTCAGGTATGTTTCTGTACTCGTTCGAGGACGAACATTTGTTTAAGTGGGGAGGATGTGACGACCCAGCCAGTCATCTTATGAGCGGGAGATACCCAGCCAGTATTTAAGCTTCTTTACGCTTCGTTATCCATGTTTTATGTGATCGGGTTGATTAGTTCGAGTTCGAAGAGGGTTTGGTAAGAAATGAGACACTTAGTCTCTTTTAAGAAGGTTTAAGTTGGAAAAGTCAACCGGATGTTGACTTATGTATTATAAGGCTCGGAAGTGAGTTCCGATGGTTCAGTTAGCTTCGGGAGGTGATTTGTGACTTAGGAGCGCGATCGGAATGGGTTTTGGAGTTGTAGAGAAGATTTAGGCTTGAATTTCAGGTCGTTCGGACAAGTTTTGATAGACCTTTTGATCGAAAGCATAATTTAAAAGTTCTTGGAGTTCTTAGGCTTGAATCCTATGTTAAATTGGTGATTTGATGTTGTTGTAAGCGTTCCGAAGTGTTGAACAAGTTTGAACGTGGTCATGGGATGTGTTGGTACAATTAGTTTGAAGTTTCAGGGGTTCCGGGTAGGTTCCGGGATGTTTTAGGCCGAAAATCATAACTGTAGCAGGTCTAGGAAGGTTGCAGGCCCCGGAACTCACCCACGCTGTCCGCACAAAAATGAGTGAGCCCGCGGTGAGTGCTGTTCGGACCGCACAAAAGCGGGCGTGGTAGGCGTAGCGCGGACCGCACAAAAGTGGGCGCGGCCGCGGTGAAGAGCCTTCCCGTTGGTCCAACTTCGGAAGCTCATAGATTTTGATCTACAAGGAATTTTGAGGTGATTAAAAAACAAAGGTTGTAGCCCATTGTGTCTAGTTTCCAGAAAAGTAAAGATATTGCAATTTAGATATATGTATAAAAAGTTATTGTTAAAATACTAAAGCTTATCACTGCAAAGGAAGGCCTGTGCGACCGCGGTCGTTTTTGCGCGGGCCGCACTGGCTTGTGCGGACCGCGGTCGATTTGGTGCGGCCCGCGGTAGCTGAAATCTGAGGGGTACCTATAAATATGAGGTTTTGGGTTTTATTTAATATTTTGACCCAGAGAGCTCGGATTTTGGCGATTTTTCAAAGGTTTTTCAAGAAATTCATCGGGGTAAGTGATTTTAACTCAGATTTGGCTAGAATGCATGAATCTATCACTGAATTCATCATTTAATTCGTGATTTGGGATGGAATTTGGGAAGAAAATTGTGAAACCTTTCAAAAATATAAAATGATGATTTGAAGGACCAAATGGTATCGGAATTGAATAATTTTGGTATGGTTAGACTCGTGAGGGTATGAGGATTCTAAAAATGTAAATTTTACCCAATTTCAAGACATGGGCCCGGGGCTCGGGTTTTGCTAATTTCGCGATTTTTGATATTTTACGAATTTTTTCGCTTGGGCTTTGTTCCCTTAGAATATTGTGACGTATTCGTTCTGATTTTTGATAGATTCGACGTGCGTGGAGGCCAATTCGAGGGGCAAAGGCGTCGCTAGCTAGAGAATTAGCTAGTTCGAGGTGAGTAATGGTTGTAAATGATGTATTGAGGATTTGAAACCCTGGATTGCACATCGTAGTGCTATATTGAGGCAAGATACCCGCTGGATGATGAGCGTGGGGTCTTTCACTACTGAGGATTGTGACTTGGTCCATCCCGATTGATGATTTTACCGAATATTTGACTGAAATTTATTTGTTATCATCATGATTTGGGCTGATTGACATATTTGGGCTTCGTACCAACTATTTGAACCCTTCAGGGATTTTTATCACTGTTTCCTCACTTCTTGACTTATTATTTGAACTCAGTCCTGTTGATATCTATTGTTTTACAAACTCAGCCACTTTTACTCAGATTTGAAACTTAAATGATATTTCTACATCATGTTTTGGGCTGAGAACTACTGTTTTACTAATGCCCAAGGGGCTTGTGATGATTTTTGGACTGAGTGAGGCCGAGGGCCATATGTGAGGATATGCTGAGTGATATGAGGCCGAGGGCCTGAGATACTTTATATGCCACGAGGTGGCTTGAGTGATGTGAGGCCGAGTGCCGAGTGATGATGCCACAAGGTGGCTTGATATAGCGCTTGGGCCGTAAGGGGCCCCTCCGGAGTCTCCACACCCACAGTGAGCGCGGGTACCCATTGTTCTGAGTGATTGATGCTATGCCAGAGGGGCTGATATGAGTGATTGTGAGGTAGCCCGAGGGGCTGATACTATTTTGAGAGTTAGACCGAAGGGCTGATACTGTTCTGAGTGATTGATACTGAGCCCGAGAGGCTGATACTATACTGAGAGTGAGCCCGAGGGGCTGATACTATGTTGAGCGATTGATACTATGCTCGAGGGGTGGATTTCTACTTGTTATTTACCTGTTAAACTACCGGTTTTACTTGTTTTAAAATGAATATCATTTGATTTCTTCACTGATTTACTGCTTTAAGTGATTTTTACTGCTTGATATGGAATTGTTTTGTGCCTTTACGTGTTTTCGTACTTTCAGCCATTATTTTTAATTATTACTCACTGAGTCAGAGTACTCACATTACTCCCTACACCGTGTGTGCAGATTCAGGCATAGCAAAGTCCGCACCTGAGCGCTGATTCCTTCCAGGCTAGGCAGTGATTTGGAGTTATGAGGTAGCTGTTGACGTCCGCAGCCCCTTGTCTCTCTTATCCTCTATCATTTATGTTTTCTTCAGACTGTTGTATCGGATTCCGTACTTTGTATACCTATAGCAGATTCTGTAGTAGCTCATGACTTGTGACACCCCGGTTTGGCCTATGTCAGGATGGTTCTTGCGATTATTATCGTTAAATTCTGCAATTTATGAGTACTATATTATATGTTATTACTGTTTATGATGATTAACTGTTTTAAAGAGGTGTTCCGTTTTGGTCTGGCTGGCCTTGTCTTCACGAGAGGCGCCATCACGACCGAGTTCGGGGGTTGGGTCGTGACACTCAGGAGGCTGACCTCTCCACTAAACACAAACAGAAGGAAAACTCTTCGACCTCAACTGGTGAATCTGCCGGTCTAGAATAGTCACAGCTCCTCTTCGTAACACAAGTCCTTGTCCAACTGGACAATACTGAAATCTAACACGTGGGATGGATCACCGTGATATTTTCAAAGCATGGACATATGAAACACTGGATGCACGGCTGATAAGCTCGGCGGCAATACAAGTCTATAAGCCACCTCTCACTCTCGATCCAGAATCTCAAATGGGCCAATGAATCTAGGGCTAAGCTTGCCTTTCTTTCCAAATCTCATCACGCCCTTCATAGGCGACACTCGGAGCAATACCCGCTCACCGGCCATAAAAGACACATCTTGAACCTTGCGGTCTATATAACTCTTTTGTCTGGACTAAGCTGTACGAAGCCTATCCTGAATAATCCTGACCTTATCCAAGGCCTCCTGAACCAGATCCGTACCCAACAACCGAGCCTCTCCCGGATCAAACCATCTAACCGGAGACCGACACCGTCTACCATATAACGCCTCATAAGGAGCCATCTGGATACTTGACTGGTAGCTGTTGTTGTAGGAAAACTCTACTAAAGGCAAAAACTGATCCCGCGAGCCTCCAAAGTCAATGACGCAAGCTCGAAGCATATCCTCCAAAATCTGAATAGTCCGCTCGGACTGCCCGTCCGTCTGAGGATGAAATGTTGTGCTCAACTCAACCTACATACCCAACCCTCACTGAACTGCTCTCTAGAAACGCGAGGTAAACTGCGTACCTCGGTCCGAAATGATAGACACAGGCACACCATGAAGACGAGCAATCTCCCAGATATAGATCTCAGCTAACCTCTCGGATGAATAGGAGACTGGCACATGAATGAAATGCGCTGACTTGGTCAGCCTATCAACAATGACCCATACTGCGTCGAACTTCTTCCGAGTATGCGGGAGTCTAACAACGAAATCCATAGTAACCCGCTCCTACTTCCACTCGGGAAGCTCAATCTTCTGAAATAAACCACCAGGCCTCTAATGCTCATACTTAACCTGCTGATAATTCAAACACCGAGTCACATATGCAATGATGTCCTTCTTCATTCTACGCCACCAATAATGCTACCGCAAATCCTGATACATCTTCATGGCGCCCAGATGAATAGAGTACCGGGAACTATGGGCCTCTTCTAAGATCAACTCTCGGAGTCCATCCACATTAGGCATACAAACTCGACCCTGCAATCTTAAAACTCTATCATCATCTAAGGCAACCAGCTTTGCACCTCCGTGCTGCACCGTGTCTCTAAGGACACACAAATGGGGATCATCATACTGCCGATCATGGATACACTCCAATAACGAAGAACAAGTAACTGTGCAAGCTAGCACACGGCTGGGCTCAGAGACATCCAACCTCACGAACTGATTGACCAAAGCCTGAACATCCAAAGCAAGCGATCTCTCACCGACCGAAATATAAGCAAGACTGCCCATACTGGCCGACTTCCTACTCAATGCATCAGCCACCACATTGGCCTTTCCCAGGTGATATAAGATAGTGACATCATAATCTTTCAACAACTCCAACCACCTCCTCTGTCTCAAATTCAACTCCTTTTGCTTGAACAAATACTGAAGAATCTTGTGATCCGTGAACACCTCACATGCCATGCCATACAGTAATGTCTCCAAATCTTCAATGTGTGAACAATGGCTGCCAACTCCAATCATGAACTGGATAGTTCTTCTCATTATTCTTCAACTGCCGCGAAGCATAGGCAATGACCTTGCCATCCTGTATCAACATTGCACCAAGCCCAATACGAGAAGCATCACAATAAACTGTATAAGGCCCCGAACCTATGGGCAAAACCAACACCGGTGTCGTAGTCAGAGCTATCTTGAGCTTCTAAAAGCTCACCCCATACTTGTCCGACCATCTGAACTGGGTACCCTTCTGGGTCAACCTGGTCATCGGGGCTGCGATAGATGAAAACCCCTCCACGAACCGATGATAATAGCCTACCAATCCCAACAAACTCTGAATCTCTATAGCTGATGCTGATCTAGGCCAGTTCTTGACTGCCTCAATCTTCTTCAGATCAACCTGAATATCCTCTGTTGACACAACATGACCCAGGAATGCAACTGAACTCAACCAGCACTCACACTTCAAAAATTTAGCATACAACTGACTATCCCTCAAAATTTGAAGAACCACTCTGAGATGCTGCTCGTGCTCCTCCCGGCTGCGGGAATATATCAAAATATCATCAATGAAGACTATCACGAACGAATCCAAATAAGGTCTGAACACTCAGTTCATCAAGTCCATAAAAGTTGCTGGGGCATTTGCCAGCCCGAATGACATAACCAAGAACTTATAATGCACGTACCAAGTGCGGAAAGCTGTCTTAGGGACATCGGATGCTCTAATCCTCAACTGATGGTAGCTATATCTCAAGTCAATCTTCGAAAACACCTTGGCACCCTGAAGCTGATCAAACAAATCATCAATCCTCGACAATGGATACTTATTCTTGATTGTAACCTTGTTCAACTGTGATCGCAGCCAATTCGGCGCTACACTAAGGTAGGAAGAGCGTGTCGCAATAGCTTTTACCCGATATGAGGGTCGGGATCGATTTCCTCAAGGAGCTAGAAGTGGAGCTGGATTGTCTGTCTATCCTAGAGATGTGTTGTACTCCTAATGTCACTTCAAACAATTTTGAGTTTTCGAATTATAACTAATTTTATAAAACTATTGAGTAACTCTAAATTATGCTATGAGAATAGTGCTAAGTTGTATCTAATGCGAAGAAGGGCACTAGGGTCGTGACACTACCTATGTGGCTAATTGACAGGTAGATGTTACTAAGGTTCGATTGACATAATTGGGGCTTATACTATAACCGTTGTACAATTTTACCCACTCTCACACCTCTCGGTAGAGAGAGTGATTTTGCCCAATTGACTCTCTCGAGACCAAATGGGTAGGCAAATTAGACCAATCAACTAGGGTTCAAGTAAGGTAATTACTCTCTCGAGGTTTGTTGATACCCAATTTTTCCCTAGGTATTTTTTATATACTCAAATACTTTCAAAATGGCATGTTTATGCATATATGAGCATGCCTAAGAGTTTTGGTATTTTTCCCTAATTTTTAAGCTTTTAAAATTAGTTTATTGTCTATTTCAGCAGTACAAAATCCAGTAATTGCCCTCAAAATTATCATTTTTTTGTGAATAATTTATTTCCATTCTCATATTTACACCAAAATATAATTAAGGTGATTTTTGCATATTTTTACAAATTTATTGGGTATTTTTAAGGCTACATTGCATATAATTGCAATTATAACCTATTTTACGATTAACAACATTTTATAATTATAAAATCATTTTCAGTATTTTTATATTAATATTTATATATTATTAAATAGTTCAATGCTTTTAATTTGTTTTTAAAATTATTTTAACTATTTTATATAAAATAAAAGGGGGGAAATTGGCTATTTAACACATAGCCCATTATTATTTTAATTTTAGCCCCAATTTAACCCCACCCCTATCAGATTTAATTTAACCCAAAACCCAACCAAATTCGCCCCAACATAGCTCTAAACTAACCCAGCCCAACTCCGAACTAATCTGAGCCGTTGATCAAATGAGATCAACGGCCCAGATCCCTTTTCCTTAATTAAACTCTCACCTACCCCCCCCTGACCCCTCACTTTTCGAGACCGGTCTCTCTATCTATCCGTCTCTTCCTCTCCTCCTTTTCTCTAGTACCTTCTGGTTCTTCTTCTCTGATGGCCTTCACCATCTCTCCGGCCACCTCCAGCCTCGTTTCTTTCAACCACCAGCCGCCTTGAAGCCTTACCTCATCGGTTCCTTTCATTAATGAGACTTTGTGGGTCTTCACCATGCAAGACGGTCACTGAAGCCTTGCCTGGGTTTGTTCCCAGCCTTTCTCCTATGGGTTTTTGTTCGATGGTGTTGTAAACACCATTGTTCCTAAGTTTCACAGCCAGGTTTCTCTCACTTCTCCCTCTGGTTTCTTATGAAACCCTAATCTTGACCCAAACCTCTTAAATCTCTGTATTTTTTAATAATTTTCAACTCATACCTTTATGTTTTGCACTATTCTCTACTCGATCTTTACGATTATTCCAATTTTAAACATTTTTGTTCCCTTTGGAAACTAGGGTTTCTTAACCCCTTTTCGAAAATACTTTATCTTCCGATTTTGAGTACTAAGTCATGATTCTCAGCACTATTTCTAAACATTTTGCTTAAGTCTGATGAAACCCTAGCTTTAGGGTTTATATTTGTATTATTGTCGTGTTTGCTTGTTTGTGTGTTCTTCTGGATTCTTCTCTGAGTTCCATGCTCTTTGCTTTAATTTTGCCGCTAGTATTTCATTCCCCTACCTTTCTGTGTTCTTTGCTTAAGATTTCTCTGATTGTTTACGTGGTGATTTTATACTGATTCTTACAAGCTCCCTTTAAGACTGTGATACTTGCCTTAAAAATTGTGATTTTGCGTATTTTCCTTATAGTTTGGTACTGATTTCGAATTGCTTCCTTAATTTATGGGATACCTTCCTCAATTAATACTGATCTCCTAGCTTTTCAATCTCGTTCATTCTTTTTGAGACTATTTTCCAGAATTAAGGTAGTATTCTGCCCTATATGTGTGCACAAATATGTTGATTGATTTGTCTGACATATTTTCCTAATTAAGTATCATGTACCTAGTCTTTATTGTATACCTTATGCTATTCTGTTTCCTTATGTGATCATACTATGCTTTATGATTTCTTTCCTTTTAAACAACTGCTTATTACCGTTTGACTTTGATTCCTTAATTAAAGGGGAGTCCTTATACTGATTTGATTATGATTGATACCCAGTTCCTTAAATATGGATTTCTACCTTGTTTGTTTATCGTCTTCAGTACTATAAGTACCCCTCATTCTCTTATTCATGACACTCACTAACACATTGCATATCACAAACTCACACAGCAATATACATTGCTCTCTCTCTCTATCTCTTGTGCTACTTCTCTCTCTTGCTCTGTTGTTGTTCCCTACTCCTGACTATTATTAGTCGGCTGGAAAGCCAAGGCTAACATTGTGCTCATATTTGGCTCTTGCATTCTGCTGTGCTCTCTTATTACCGGTATGTCCTGATTAGTTTCAAAGTTCCAAACCAATGTGGTTATTACTACTTTAGTGTGTTATATTCCTAGTTGTTTTCTATCTATGCTTCTGCTGTGCAACATGTAATTGACCCCTTGATTGCCTGTTGATACTTGCATACTCATGACCACTGTTTGCTCCTAATCTTGCCTGTTATGACTATATTCTGTTACTACTTACTATTATGCCTAAATTCGACCATTTCTAGGTCCTATAAAACTCTTTGATTTTGTGTACTCATGCTATTGAATTTGCACAAGTCTCTGCATCTCTTGGTGATATTATGTGATCTATTTTTCCCCTTTGCCCATTATCCTTGTGTGCAACTCTCCAATTTTTAGAAAACCTCTTTGAACTATGAATTTTCTTCTCTTTCCTGCACTTCACACTACTCTTAGAAATTAGGTCCCACCCCCTTCGTGTGAGTATTGCTTTGAGTATCCCTGAGTACTCACTGAACTTTGACACACAAGGATGGTAATTCTACACTGCACATGTCCAACATTCTGGTAAGTGTTTGGGTGCTGGTATTGGCCAGGGACCCAATGGGGGCCCTAGGGAGCTTTGCCGCACCCTGACCATGTCAAGGCTGTGAAACTTGAAAGGAGTGAGGTTGGAAGAATGGTCCTGCTTGAAGGCTCCCTATAGAATAACTTCTTATTTTATTCTTTATTACTGTAATTCGACTATCATTGGTTTGTAATAATTTGTAAATGAATGATTGGGGTTGAATAGTGAATATGGGGGGGTATGCATGCTTAGTTTAAGTAATGGGTAGAAAACATGCTTATAGGACTCTATTTATTTATCTGCGCAATAGATAACCTGTATAGGACATGCATCTCACACATTAGAAATCATGTTCTAGGTTCTTTACTTTTAGCCTGTTGTTATATTCATTTCGTAACTATGATCAGTTAATAATAGGCAAACAACTGTTATAATGGCTACTGCTACAGTCTCATAATCATTAGCATTTAGAAATCATTTTTTAGGAACTCCTATGTGCATTAGACATCCTGTTGCTTAGGGTTTTATACTTGTTTGAGTAGCAATTGTTAAATGCCTCATTAGCATGCTTAATCTAATAATACAAGTATGGTTAACTGTTTATTTATCCCTCTTACAACTAAAAAATCAATATGCATGTTCACCCTTTAAGATAATTAGGCAACGTATACGATGCCTAGACAAACTTTAGGCCTAATAAGAATCGATTAATCATGTTTTACCGGTTTAAGACTAATCAGCCTCTTATAATTTTGAACTCTGCTGCTCCCATTCTTGCTGAAGTTCACTCTGTTTTTTTTATAAAAAAACTCCCGCTCTATCTGGAAACAAAATCTTGAAATTGTGCATCTATTTACTCTCACTTATTTTCTAATTCTTGTTCTATTATGTTTTCAAACTACTGGGTTACCATTCTCTGCCCAGAATCGTGCTATTTTGAATACTTGTCCAGCACCTCGTTAAGCTATTGTCACTACTTGATTTTCAAAAACCATGCTTTAACGATTTTTTTTATCTGTAGCTAAACTCAACTGCTGTTATGTATTCCTGTTTTCTGAAAACTCCCGTCTTTGAGACCTTAAATGCGTTTGAGACGTGCTGATTACATGTTCACTTGTGGAGGGATCTGTGAGCCTTTATTTGTCTTTGTATGCTCCCTTATGTGCGGTCCTATTTGTTATGTATGTCGCTTAGCATTTTATCTTTTAAACCTGAGGGTTCAGCCTACTCCTTACCCTGTAGGATTAGTAGTCTCAATGCCTCCGAGACTGATAGGATTGGGGCGGGTAATAGCATGCAATAAGTAACGATACCATTCCGCACTTTAATACTTTAACAGGGTGGGAAGGGTAGAATATGGATATGATGACCGGTGCGCTAATATCACGTGCGACCCCTCTTCTGAGGAGTGATTGCTGGATATTGCATTGAAGTGATCCATATTAATCGTAAACCTAGGACCCCCTTCCCTTTATTTGCTTTCATCTCTTCTTGTAAAACTATTCAAATCCTTTTTCATAAATTTCTGCCCTCTCTACTTGCCTTCAAAAGTTTTCAACCTAGTTGCAATGTTATATGCGAGTCCTTATTTGAGCCTTGATTGTTTACTTGTAAAGTCACAATTGTAACGTGGTCGGGACCACACTAGTGGGTCTTGAGGGATGCCTAACACCTTCCCCTCGAGATAATTTCTAGCCCTTACCCGAACTCTGGTTTTCCAACTGAAACCTTTCTTAAAAGTGTCCTAATGCACTATAATCATTAGGTGGCGACTCTTCAACTTCTAAGACCTAATTCTCGAAAGGGAATAGAGTTGTACTCCCAATATCATATACCCGATTTCGACCTACGTATAGAAAAAGGGGGCGTCGATAAGGTTTAACCCGTGAAGAATCTGTTCCTGGAGGATGATGATATTGATTGCTGTGTTATTTTTAAGGAGGGAGGGGAGGAAGGCCCTTCTATACAAGTTGTGAACCGAGGAGAGCGCCTCAGCAATTGGTCAATCAGAACCACTAGGGCCCGGAAAGCTTTGGGGTAGCAAGGCTAAACAAAAGCACCATGCATCACGTTTTTACCTTTTACTAGCTGATTTTATTTCCGCATTGTCTTTTAATTTTGAAAAAAGCTCTGATATTCAAAACAATTATGAATTCAATCAAAGCATTTCAGTTTATTATATATCTCTCTCTTATTATTTTTTCTATCATTCGCTTTATTTTACACAACATTACTATTACTTGCCTTGACGATGAACCAACGATTGTGACTTGCAACGAGACAACACAACAAACAGATACGGATTCATAAGAGGATGATATACCAGAAGAGGTCGTCAGAGGGGTTGAGAATTTTGAAAATAGGCCTAAGTCTAACTTGGACGAAACTGAGGTCGTTAATCTGGGAGATACAAAGAATGTCAAAGAAATGCGCATCAGTATTCACCTGTCACCATCAGAAAAGAAAGAGTACACGGTCTCAACACATCCATTGTAGCTCACAAACTGTCAACAGATCCAACATGTCCGCCGGTAAAGCAGAAGCTCAGGAAATTCAAACCTGACATGAGTTTGAAAGTCAAAGAAGAGGTTACCAAGCAAGTCAAAGCCAAGGTTCTCAGGGTAGTAGAGTATCCGACATGGTTAGCCAACATCGTTCCAGTGCCAAAAAAGGATGGGAAAGTTAGAGTTTGTGTTGACTACCGGAATCTTAACCGGCTAGTCCTAAAGACAACTTCTCCTTGCCGAAAATACACATTCTAATTGACAACTGCGCCAAGCATGAGTTACAGTCTTTCGTTGATTGTTTTGATGGGTATCATCAGATATGGATGGACGAGGAAGATGCAGAGAAAACGGCTTTCATCACGCCATGGGGAATGTACTGTTACAAAATGATGCCATTCGGTTTGAAGAATACTGGTGACACTTACATGAGAGCCATGACTACCATATTTCATGACATGATACACAAGGAGATCGAGGTATATGTGGATGACGTCATTATCAAATCCAAGAAAGCCAGGGATCACATGGAAGACCTAAGAAAGTTCTTCAACAGACTGAGGAGGTACAATCTGAAATTGAATCCCGCCAAGTGTGCATTCGGGGTTCCTGCTGGAAAATTATTGGGTTTCATCGTGAGTCGTCGAGGAATAGAATTGGATCTATCAAAGGTCAAAGCTATCCAAGAATTGCCGCATCAAAGAATAAGAAGGACGTGATGAGTTTCCTGGGAAGACTCAACTATATCAGCCGGTTCATAGCTCAGTCCACTGTCATTTGTGAACCTATCTTCAAAATGTTGAAAAATGATGCTACTAACAAGTGGACTGATGATTGTCAGAAAGCCTTCGACAGAATCAAGGAATACTTGTCAACGCCACCAGTCTTGGTTCCGCCTGAGCCAGGAAGACCCCTATTGCTTTACCTTGCGGTATTAGATGGAGCATTCGGTTGTGTTCTGGGACAACATGATGAAACAGGGAGAAAGGAGCAGGCCATCTACTATCTCAGTAAGAAGTTCACACCGTACGAGGCCCGGTATTCTCTTTTAGAACACACTTGTTGTTCTCTAACTTGGGTCGTGCAGAAGTTGAGGCATTACTTCTGTGCTTACACTACTTATCTCATATCCAGAATGGACCCTCTGAAGTATATCTTCCAGAAACCTATGCCCACTGGCAAGCTCGCCAAGTGGCAAATCCTGCTAAGTGAATTCGACATTGTTTACGTGACACAGAAAACAATCAAAGGGCAAGCATTGGCGGATCATCTTGCCGTGAATCCCATGGACGGAGAATACGAGCCCCTAAAAACGTATTTTCCCGATGAAGAGGTATTTTTCATAGGAGAAGATATTGCAGAATCCTGTGATGGTTGGAGGTTGTTTTTCGACGGAGCTGCGAATTTCAAAGGAGTTGGCATAGGAGCAGTCCTAGTATCAGAAACCGGCCAGCACTACCCAGTATCCGCCAAGCTTAGGTTCCCTTGCACCAATAATATAGCCGAATATGAAGCCTACGTCTTGGGGCTCAAAATGGCCATTGACATGAACGTTCAGGAGTTGCTAGTGATCGGGGACTCAAACTTGCTCATACATCAGGTTCGAGAAGAGTGGGCAACCAAGAACTCTAAGATACTTCCCTACTTGCATCACATACAAGAGTTGAGGAAAAGGTTCACAAAGACAGAATTTCAGCACGTCCCCAAAGTCCAGAACGAGTTTGCTGATGTATTAGCTACTTTATCATCCGTGATCTAGCATCCAGATACAAATTTCATTGATCCCATCCCAGTAAAGATTCATGATCAGCCAACTTATTGCGCCCACGTTGAGGAAGAAGCAGATGGAAAGCCATGGTTCCATGACATCAAGGAGTACTTGACAACAGGGGAATATCCAGAACTTGCCAATGCTACTCAGAAGTGCACACTTCGTAGGTTATCCAGCAACTTCTTTCACAGTGGAGGAATCCTGTACAGGAGGACTCCCGATTTGGGTTTACTAAGGTGTGTCGAAGCAAAAGAAGCATCCAGGCTATTAGACGAAGTGCATGTAGGGACCTGCGGGCCGCACATAAATGGTTTTGTCTTAGCAAAGAAGATACTCCGAGCAGGGTATTTTTGGATGACTATGGAAACAGACTGTATCTAGTAAGTTCGCAAATGCCATCGCTGTCAGATACATGCAGATATGATAAAGGTGCCTCCAAATGAGCTTACTACAACAAGCTCACCATGGCCATTCACCGCTTGGGGAATGGATGTTATCGGACCTATCGAGCTTGCCGCATCAAATGGGCACAGGTTCATCTTAGTGGAAATCGATTATTTTACCAAATGGGTCGAAGCAGTATCATACAAGGCGGTCACTAAGAAGGTTGTGGCAGATTTCGTCAGCGACCGCATTGTTTGTCGGTTCGGAATTCCGGAATCAATCATCACTTATAATGGTTCCAATCTCAATATCGACTTGATGAAAGCAATGTGTGAAACATTCAAGATCAAACACAAGAACTCTACAGCCTACATGCCTCAGATAAATGGAGCTATAGAGGCAGCCAACAAAAATATCAAGAAGATACTAAGGAAGATGGTCGAAAGGCATAAACAATGGCATGAGAAATTATCATTCGCCTTATTAGGATACCGCACCACAGTCCGCACATCGATCGGAGCAACTCCCTACATGCTGGTTTATGGTACAGAGGCGGTCATCCCTGCCGAGGTAGAAATTCCCTCCTTAAGGATCATACAAAAAGCAGAGTTGGATGATGCAGAATGGGTAAAAGGACGCTACGAGCAGTTAGCCCTTATAGATGGGAAAAGGATGAATGTAGTTTGCCACTGTCAGTTGTATCAGAACAGAATGTCCAGAGCCTTCAACAAAAGAGTTAAACCAAGGAAGTTTACACCGGGGGAGTTGGTGTTGAAGAAAATATTCCCACATCAAGATGAAGCCAAGGGGAAGTTCTCTCCCAATTGGCAGGGTCCGTACATTGTTTACCGGGTTCTAACTGGAGGAGACATTATTCTTGCAGAAATGGATGGAGAAGTCTGGCCGAAGCCAATCAATTCAGATGCAGTGAAACGATACTATGTGTAACCACTTATGATTCCCTTTATGATGTAATTTGAACTACGCCTGACCTGATTCCCGTTTAAGAGGGGATACGTAGGCAGCCCTATGGGTTCGGTCACAATTTAATAAAAATTCCATTTTTCCCCGCTATTGGAACTGGGGCAGAATTTTGAGGAGGACCCTCAAAATTCCGAAGTTGATTTTAGTCCATACATCGCTAGAAGCGCCAGCCCAGTAAACTGGGGCAGAATTTTGAGGAGGACCCTCAAAATTCCGAAGATGATTTTTTTAGTCATTCAGCACAGCCGTCAGAAATGTCCGCTCAGCAAACTGGGGCAGAATTTTGAGGAGGACCCTCAAAATTCTGAAGCGAAAGAGGTTGCAATGTCTGGAACCACGTCGCAGTCATTAGTTCATCTAAAGAAAACTATTTTCAATTATATACTTACGTTATATTTACTAAATCATGCATAACTATTATCCGGATTGCTGTTGTTTAGCGATGCTACCCCAATGACACACAACGTCAAGAGCCTGGGGAAGACGAACTAACCTTTTCCCCTTATAGAACTCACGATTTTTCTTTGGATGCAGGCACTCAATGCGCAATATCATTAGATATATTTATGCACTCACACTTTCCCAAGAATGCAACTTCTCAGAACCATCACGTGCCCGCAATTGTTATCCGTACACAATCTCCCCAGCAGTCATATTGTCATAATCGGCTATCAGCTAAGAGATCTTACTACTAATCGTCCTTTTACATTCTTGCACTGCATAAGGCTACTTTTCTGCCTTCTGAGGTTAAGTTCTACCTCCATCTGCATATCTTTACATTGCATAAGGCTGCCTTTCTGCCTTCCGAGACTAAGCATTGTCTTCATCTTGCATTTCCTTGCATTTCATAAGGCTACCTTATCTGCCTTTCGAGACTAAGCCCTGTCTCCATCTGCATTTTGCATAAGGCTACTTTTCTGCCTTCCAAGGTTAAGCTCTACCTCCATCATCATCTCCATAAGGCTACTTTTCTGCCTTTCGAGACTAAGCTCTGTCTCCATCTGCATTTTGCATAAGGCTACCTTTATGCCTTCCGAGGTTAAGCTCTACCTCCATCTGCATTTCCTGCATTGCATAAGGCTACCTTTTTGCCTTCCGAGACTAAGCTTTGTCTCCATCCTGCATGGCTAAAATATCGCCACTTTATTTTCTTGCATCGGCTGAAAGATCGCCACCTTATCTCTTTCGCATGGCTGAAATATCGCCACCTTTTATTTACGTCTTGCATTGGCTGAAATATCGGCAAATCCTACATTTCATGGGCTGAAAGATCGCCAAATTGTCCAAAGGCGTCATTGTTCGGAGGCGCCATTTGCATAGCCCGAGAACGCCATGCCATGGCCTGAGGACCCCATTTTATCTTTTGCATATCATTATTCAAGGGCATCATCTACATGGCTCGAGAATATCATTTCATGGCCTGCGAATTTTTATTTACGCTCTTCATAGCCCGGGGCGTCATGGTCCAAGGACGTCATCCTAACCGTCCAAAGACATCATTCATGGTCAAATGGGAATTTGCATCACGTTTCAATTTATGCACAATATATGTTTGTATTGCTCATTTGCAGGTAAACCGGCTAGCAACGGTCGTCTCAGCGGGAGCGATACCGCTCCAGTTCCCGCACCCTATCAAACTTCAACCACTTTTCTCAATCAAACATCGTGTCCGTTCTTTTCAAAATCTCCATCGGCATATCCCGTCAATGGATCCTAAACCACACATGGCCTGATTCCTGTAAGACCGGGGATATGTAGGCAGCTCAGGAACCAGAGCTCGGTCAAAACGTTTCAAATCATTTCTTTCGGTCAAAATTGGCCATCATATCTTTACCCGACAACTCTTTCATCCTTCTAGGGTAAAGAGGGGCAGCTGTTGATACCCAATTTTTCCCTAGGTATTTTTTATATACTCAAATACTTTTAAAATGACATGTGTATGCATATATGAGCATGCCCAAGAGTTTTGGTATTTTTCCCTAATTTTTAAGATTTTAAAATTAGTTTATTGTCTATTTCAGCAGTACAAAATCTAGTAATTGCTCTCAAAATTATTATTTTTTTGTGAATAATTTATTTCCATTCTCATATTTACACCAAATATAATTAAGGTGATTTTTGCATATTTTTACAAATTTATTGGGTATCTTTAAGGCTAAATTGCATATAATTGCAATTATAACCTATTTTACGATTAACAATATTTTATAATTATAAAATCATTTTCAGTATTTTTATATTAATATTTATATATTATTAATTAGTTCAGTGCTTTTAATTTGTTTTTAAAATTATTTTAACTATTTTATATAAAATTAAAGGGGGAAATTGGCTATTTAACACATAGCCCATTATTATTTTAATTTTAGCCCCATTTAACCCCACCCCCATCAGATTTAATTTAACCCAAAACCCAACCAAATTCGCCCCAACCCAGCTCTAAACTAACCCAACCCAACTCCGAACTAATCTGAGTCGTTGATCAAATGAGATCAACGACCCAGGATCCCTTTTCCTTAATTAAACTCTCACCTACCCCCCCTGACCCCTCACTTTTCGAAACCGGTCTCTCTATCTATCCGTCTCTTCCTCTCCTCCTTTTTTCTAGAACCTTCTGGTTCTTCTTCTTCGATGGCCTTCACCATCTCTCCGGCCACCTCCAGCCTCGCCTCTTTCAACCACCAGCCGCCTTGAAGCCTTACCTCATCGATTCCTTTCATTCATGAGACTCCGTGGGTCTTCACCATGCAAGACGGTCACTAAAGCCTTGCCTGGGTTTGTTCCCAGCCTTTCTCCGATGGGTTTTTGTTCGATGGTGTTGTAAACACCATTGTTCCTAAGTTTCACAACCAGGTTTCTCTCACTTCTCCCTCTGGTTTCTTATGAAACCCTAATCTCGACCCAAACCTCTTAAATCTCTGTATTTTTTAATGATTTTCAACTCATACCTTCATGTTTTGCACTATTCTCTACTCGATCTTTACGATTATTCCAATTTTAAACATTTTTGTTCCCTTTGGAAACTAGGGTTTCTTAACCCCTTTTCGAAAATACTTTATCTTCCGATTTGAGTACTAAGTCATGATTCTCAGCACTATTTCTAAACATTTTGCTTAAGTCTGATGAAACCCTAGCTTTAGGGTTTATATTTGTATTATTGTCGTGTTTGCTTGTTTGTGTGTTCTTCTGGATTCTTCTTTGAGTTCCGTGCTCTTTGCTTTAATTTTGCCGCTAGTGTTTCATTCCCCTACCTTTCTGTGTTCTTTGCTTAAGATTTCTCTGATTGTTTACGTGGTGATTTTATACTGATTCTTACAAGCTCCCTTTAAGACTGTGATACTTGCCTTAAAAATTGTGATTTTGCGTATTTTCCTTATAGTTTGGTACTGATTTCAAATTGCTTCCTTAATTTATGGGATACCTTCCTTAATTAATACTGATCTCCTAGCTTTTCAATCTCGTTCATTCTTTTTGAGACTATTTTCCAGAATTAAGGTAGTATTCTGCCCTATATGTGTGCACAAATATGTTGATTGATTTGTCTGACATATTTCCCTAATTAAGTATCATGTACCTAGTCTTTATTGTATACCTTATGCTATTTTGTTTCCTTATGTGATCATACTATGCTTTATGATTTCTTTCCTTTTAAACAACTGCTTATTACTGTTTGACTTTGATTCCTTAATTAAAGGGGAGTCCTTATACTGATTTGATTATGATTGATACCCAGTTCCTTAAATATAAATTTCTACCTTGTTTGTTTACTCGTCTTCAGTACTATAAGTACCCCCATTCTCTTTTGCATGACACTCACTAACACATTGCATATCACAAACTCACACAGCAATACACATTGCTCTCTCTCTCTCTTGTGCTACTTCTCTCTCTTGCTCTGTTGTTGTTCCCTACTCCTGACTATTATTAGCCGGCTGGAAAGCCAAGGCTAACATTGTGCTCATATTTGGTTCTTGCATTCTGGTGTGCTCTCTTATTACTGGTATGTCCTGATTAGTTTCAAAGTTCCAAACCAATGTGGTTATTACTACTTTAGTGTGTTATATTCCTAAGTGTTTTCTATCTATGCTTCTGTTGTGCAATATGTAATTGACCCCTTGATTTCCTGTTGATACTTGCATACTCATGACCACTGTTTGCTCCTAATCTTGCCTGTTATGACTGTATTTTGTTACTACTTACTATTATGCCTAAATTCGACCATTTCTAGGTCCTTTAAAACTCTTTGATTTTGTGTACTCATGCTATTGAATTTGCAAAAGTCTCTGCATCTCTTGGTAATATTATGTGATCTATTTGTCCCCTTTGCCCATTATCCTTGTATGCAACTCTCCAATTTTTGGAAAAACTCTTTGAACTACGAATTTTCTTCTCCTTCATGCACTTCACACTACTCTTAGAAATTAGGTCCCACCCCCTTCGTGTGAGTATTGCTTTGAGTACCCCTGAGTACTCACTGAACTTTGACACACAAGGATGGTAATTCCACACTACACATGTCCAACATTCTGGTAAATGTTTGGGTGCTGGTATTGGCCAGGGACCCAATGGGGGCCCTAGGGAGCTTTGTCGCACCCTGACCATGTCAAGGCTGTGAAACTTGAAAGGAGTGAGGTTGGAAGAATGGGCCTGATTGAAAGCTTCCTATAGAATAACTTCTTATTTTATTCTTTATTACTGTAATTCGACTATCATTGGTTTGTAATAATTTGTAAATGAATGATTGGGGTTGAATAGTGAATATGGGAGGGGGTTATGCATGCTTAGTTTAAGTAATGGGTAGAAAACATGCTTATAGGACTCTATTTATTTATCTGCGCAATAGATAACCTGTATAGGACATGCATCTCACACATTAGAAATCATGTTCTAGGTTCTTTACTTTTAGCTTGTTGTTATATTCATTTAGTAACTATGATCAGTTAATAATAGGCAAACAACTGTTATAATGGCTACTGCTACAGTCTCATAATCATTCGCATTTAGAAATCATTTTTTAGGAACTCCTATGTGCATTAGACATCCTGTTGCTTAGGGTTTTATACTTGTTTGAGTAGCAATTGTTAAATGCCTTATTAGCATGCTTAATCTAATAATACAAGTGTGGTTAACTGTTTATTTATCCCTCTTACAACTAAAAAATCAATATGCATGTTCACCGTTTAAGATAATTAGGCAACGCATACGATGCCTAGACAAACTTTAGGCCTAATATTTTGAACTCTGCTGCTCCCATTCTTGCTGAAGTTCACTCTGTTTTTTTTATAAAAAAACTCCCGCTCTATCTGGAAACAAAATCTTGAAATTGTGCATCTATTTACTCTCACTGATTTTCTGATTCTTGTTCTATTATGTTTTCAAACTACTGGGTTACCATTCTCTGCCCAGAATCGTGCTATTTTAAATACTTGTCCAGCACCTCGTTAAGCTATTGTCACTACTTGATTTTCAAAAACCATGCTTTAACGATTTTTTTTATCTGTAGCTAAACTCAACTGCTGTTATCTATTCCTGTTTTCTGAAAACTCCCGTCTTTGAGACCTTAAATGCGTTTGAGACGTGCTGATTACATGTTCACTTGTGGAGGGATCTGTGAGCCTTTATTTGTCTTTGTATGCTCCCTTATGTGCGGTCCTATTTGTTATGTATGTCGCTTAGCATTTTATCTTTTAAACCTGAGGGTTCAGCCTACTCCTTACCCTGTAGGATTAGTAGTCTCAATGCCTCCGAGACTGATAGGATTGGGGCGGGTAATAGCATGCAATAAGTAACGATACCATTCCGCACTTTAATACTTTAACAGGGTGGGAAGGATAAAATATGGATATGATGACCGGTGCGCTAATATCACGTGCGACCCCTCTTCTGAGGAGTGATTGTTGGATATTGCATTGAAGTGATC
The DNA here is from genome assembly GCF_000393655.2 of Nicotiana sylvestris. Taxonomy (NCBI): domain Eukaryota; kingdom Viridiplantae; phylum Streptophyta; class Magnoliopsida; order Solanales; family Solanaceae; genus Nicotiana; species Nicotiana sylvestris. The sequence continues at coordinate 150,553,604 of NC_091067.1, forward strand.
CATATTAATCGTAAACCTAGGACCCCCACTTCCCTTTATTTGCTTTCATCTCTTCTTGTAAAACTATTCAAATCCTTTTTCATAAATTTTTGCCCTCTCTACTTGCTTTCAAAAGTTTTCAACCTAATTGCAATGTTATATGCGAGTCCTTATTTGAGCCTTGATTGTTTACTTGTAAAGTCACAATTGTAACATGGACGGGACCTTCTCCTCGAGATAATTTTTAGCCCTTACCCGAACTCTGGTTTTCCAACTCAAACCTTTCTTAAAAGTGTCCTAATGCACTATAATCATTAGGTGGCGACTCTTCAACTTCTAAGACCCAATTCTCGAAAAGGAATAGAGTTGTCCTCCCAATGTCGTATACCCGATTTCGACCCACGTACAGAAAAGAGGGCGTCGACAAGGTTTAACCCGTTAATTGGGACTATCATTTCTCATGAGTCCATCCCAATTTCTTGTTGGGTTAATTTTTGGGGTCATAGATTCTCTTTCTCAAGAAGAATTAAGCCCACAAGGCTTGAATCAGTATTTGCAACCACCAATTCTAGATTAAAACATAAAACCAACCCAAATAGCAAACACACATAGTCAATCTCACACTAGATAGAAACACCCATCAATTACCCACACTAGGGTTGAGCCACAACCCTAGTTAATGGGTTTAACTACTCATGCTAGATAAAGAAATTGAAGAAATAGATGAAGAACTAAGCATATTAATTAATTGCTAAAATTAATCTACAAGAATCTATTGTAAATGTAAAGCAAAAGTGCCAAAAATGGCTACAAAAGTCAGTCTCACGAGCGCAGCTATCAACTGGTCTATCTTAATACCTAAAACATGGTAAAATGTTTTATTTATTCTAGGCTGGAAAAACTGGACAAAAATACCACTGCGGGGTCAGTGCGGGCCGCATTAAATGGACCGCAGCCGCACTGGGTTCACTTTTTCTTCTCTGAACTTGGACTCCGCGGACCGCGTAGAATGGACCGCGGCCGCAGAGGGAGCTGGTGCAGTTCACGCACTCACGACCGCGGACCGCATGGCTTTGGCTTTGAAAACTTCATCCCTTTGAATCTCATGGCCGCGGACCGCATGAAAGAGTAGTGCGGCCGCGGAGCCTTCACCGCGGACCGCGAGATATGTACCGCGGCCGCGCTTCTTCTAGCCTGAATCACCAACTCTCTAAACCACCTAGTGCTGCTGCATTCCATTTTGCGCGGTCCGCACTAGGCCTTCTTTTCTTAGATTCCTTGGTCTTTGATACTCGAGCAGGTTTCACTCCTTTTTGAGCCAATTTTTGACATTTCATGAAAGGTTTTGTGCGGTCCGCATGAAAGGTTTCACTCCTTTTTGAGCCAAAACCGACCGCGGTCCGCGCTGGGTTTGTTCAAATGAAGCTTGAGTAGGCAACCTCCGCGGACCGCACAAAATAGACCGCGGCCACGGAGGTCCACCGTGTACTGCACTAAATGGAATGCGACTGCGGTGGCAAACTTCAGAGGGCACCACTTTTCACCATCACCAGTGCGGACTGCACAAAAGCAACCGCGGTCGCACTGGCAATCTTTAGAGACTGTTAACTTTTTTCAAACTATTTTGCATTGCATCAACTCAATCCCTGCAACATCTCACAATCAGTTAGCTCAAAAACCAAACCTACACTATCAAGAAAACACAGAGAACAACAATAAGAAAAAGACATGGGTTGCCTCCCAAGCAGCGCCTGATTTAACATCGCGGCACGACGTATGTTACCAGCACATCACTTTAGATGGAGAAGTGCCACCACGTGGCCATCATCAAATTTCCTAAGATAATACTTGACCCGATGTCCATTGACTCTTAATACTTTACCATTCTTGTTCCTTAGATCAAGAGCACCAAATGGGGTCACGAACACAACTTCAAGCAGCCCACTCCACTTTGACTTGAGCTTACCCAGAAACAGACGTAACCGGGAATTGAACAAGAGAACCATATCTCCAACCTTGAACTCCTTACCCCGAGCATATTTGTCGTGAAGGTATTTCATTTTGTCCTTGTACAAGGACGAGCTGGAGTAGGCATGGAATCTAAACTCATCAAGCTCATTAAGTTGTTCAACCCGCAGATTTGCCGCAACATCCCATTCTAAGTTCAACTTCCTCAAAGCCCACATGTCCTTGTGCTCTAATTCCACCGGAAGGTGACAAGCTTTTCCAAACACAAACCGACACGGTGACATACCAATCGGAGTTTTGTAGGCCATCCGATAAGCCCAAAGAGCATCATCTAACTTTTTCGACCAATCGGTCCTATTAGCATTGACCGTTTTAGACAAGATACTCTTAATTTCTCTATTAGAGACTTCCACTTGGACACTAGCTGGATGATAGGGGGTCGAAACCTTATGATTGACATCGTACTTAGAAAGCAACGTGTCGAAAGCCTTGTTGCAAAAGTGAGACCCCTCATCACTAATGATAGCACGAGGAGTGCCAAACCTTGTGAAAATACTCTTTTTCAAAAATGCCACAACACTCCAGGCTTTATTGTTGGGCAAAGCCATAACTTCAACCCATTTTGAGACATAGTCCACCGCCATGAGAATGTAAGTGTTCCCGCAAGAGCTCACAAAAGGACCCATGAAATCGATGCCCCAAACATAAAAAATATCCACTTCGAGAATTGTATTGAGGGGCATCTCATCCCTTTTTGAAATTCCGCAGGCTCTTTGGCACTCATCACATCTCTTCACCAATTCACCCGCATATTTGAACAGGGTGGGCCAATAATATCCGCAACTAAGCACTTTAGAAGCCATTCTCACCCTGCCATGATGGCCACCATAGGGTGAAGAATGGCAAGCCTCAAGGACACTCAATTGTTCTTCCTCCGGGACACATCTACGAATCACACCATCCGTGCAAATCTTGAACAAGTATGGCTCATCCCAATAGAAATCCAAACTATCCCGCTTGATCTTTTTCCTTTGGTTAGAAGAGAGCTCACACGGGATTATTCCGGTCACAAGGTAATTGGCAACATCGGCAAACCATGGCATATCCTTCATTGACACCGCAAGGAGTTGTTCGTCGGGAAATGAATCATTGATCTCAAGGTCGTCACATGGCCTCCCCTCCTCCAAGCGGGACAAGTGGTCTGCCACTTGATTCTCACTACCCTTTCGGTCAACAATTTTTAAATCAAACTCTTGAAGAAGTAACATCCATCTGATCAATCTTGCCTTGGAGTCTTTCTTAGTCATCAAATACCTAAGGGCGGCATGATCGGTATGCACTATAACTTTGGCCCCCATAAGGTAAGGTCAAAACTTTTCCATAGCAAACATAATAGCCAACAATTCTTTCTCGGTGACTGTATAATTTCTTTGAGCCTCATTCATGGTTTTGCTTGCGTAGTACACCGGATAAAATATTTTGTTGATTATTTGTCCCAGAACAGCCCCAACCGCAACGTCACTAGCATCACACATGAGCTCAAAAGGCAAGCTCCAATTTGGTGCGGTAATGATAGGGGTAGAAGTCAACTTGAGCTTGAGAAGCTCGAATGATTGCATACAACTCTCATCGAACAAGAACTTTGCATCTTTCTCAAGCAACTTGCACAATGGATGTACCACTTTAGAAAAATCCTTTATGAACCTCCGGTAGAAACCCGCGTGACCAAGAAAACTCCTCGCCCCTTTGATAGAAGTAGGGGGAGCCTCGAAATAACCTCAATCTTGGCCTTATCAACTTCAATTCCTCGCTTCAAGATCTTGTGACCCAACACTATACCTTCTTCTACCATAAAATGACATTTTTTCCAATTGAGAACAAGGTTGGTATCTTCACATCAGGCCAACACTCTATCCAAGTTTACCAAGCACTCCTCAAAAGAATCCCCCACCACGCTGAAATCATCCATGAAGACCTCTAAGATATCCTCCACCATGTCGGTGAAAATAGCCATCATGTAATATTGGAAAGTCGCCGGAGCGTTACACAATCCAAATGGCATTCTAGAGAAAGTGAATGTGCCATAAGGACATGTAAAGGTGATCTTCTTTTGGTCCTCAGGGGCAATTAGAATTTGATTATACCCCGAGTAACCATCCAGAAAGCAATAAAAAGCCCGGCCCGCAAGACGATCAAGCATTTGGTCAAGGAATGGCAATGGGAAGTGATCTTTTCTAGTCACCTTGTTCAGCTTCCGGTAATCCATACAAACTCTCCACCCAGTGACCGTTCTATTGAGAATGAGCTCATTGTTGTCATTGGTCACCACGGTCATACCACCCTTCTTTGGCACACACTGCACCGGAGAAGTCCACGAACTGTCAGAAATAGGATAAACCACCCTAGCATCTAGCCACTTGATAACCTCTTTCTTCACCACCTCTTGCATCGACTCATTTAATCTTCTTTGATGCTCCAAGGAAGGCTTTGCATCCTCCTCCAAGATGATTTTTTGCATGCAAAATACGGGGCTTATTCCCCGAATATCAGCTAATGTCCATCTGATTGCCCTTTTACGCTTTTGAAGAACCGCCAAGGTGGCTTCAACCTGCATGTTAGTAAGGCAAGAAGAAAGAATAACAGGTAAAGTAGAATTTGAACCCAAGAATTTACACCTGAGGTGTGGAGGAAGTGGCTTCAACTCCAACACCGGTGGCTCCTCAATCGATGGCTTTGTTGGTGGAGTTTTGCGGTTTTCAAGATCCAAGGATAGCCTCCTAGGCTCATATGAATATGAACCCATACCATGCAATGCATTCACGCACTCCACTCTACTAGCATCATCATTGACATCCATATTAAGAAGCACGACCTCAAGGGGATCTTCAACATGGATCATGGAACTTGTGTCATCCACTATCACAGCTGTGACAATGTCCATAAATTAACACACCTCTTTGCTATTGGGTTGTCTCATTGATTTGCAAACATGGAATACCACCTTCTTATCCCCCACTCGAAAAGTCAACTCACCCGCTTCAATATCAACCAATGCCTTCCCCATAGCTAGGAAAGGCCTACCAAGAATAATCGGCACTTCAAAGTCCACCTTACAATCCAATATGACAAAGTCGGCCGGCAATATAAACTTATCCACCCGGACAAGCACATCATCACTAATTCCTAATGGTCGCTTCATCGATCGATCCGCCATTTGAAGTCTCATTGAGGTAGGTCGAGGTTGTTCAATTCTCAAAGTCTTGAAGACCGAGTAAGGCATCAAATTTATGCTAGCTCCCAAGTCACAAAGGGCCTTGGCAAAATCCGCACTTCCGATAGTACAAGGGATAGTAAAAGCTCCGGGGTCCTCAAGCTTCGGTGCCATTGAATGCACTACGGCACTCACTTGATGATTCATTTTAATTGTTTCGCACTCTATTGACCTTTTCTTTGTAACCAAATCTTTCATGAACTTAGCGTACCCCGGCATTTGCTCAAGTGCCTCCACCAAAGGAACATTGATTGTGAGGCTCTTCATCATGTCAATGAATTTTTTGAATTGATTGTCACTCTTTTGCTTTGCTAAACGTTGAGGATAAGGTGGAGGTGGCCTAGGAAAAGGTGCCTTGGCCTTTTGTACAATTGGCTTGGGCATGTCAATCACGTGTTCCCTAGACAGGTTCACGGCATCTTGAGTCTCTATCTCAGCTTCATCATCAATATCAATCCGCACATCATTGTTCATATTTTGATTAACCACATCATCAACAATCAAAGGTACATCATCATCCCGCAACTCAACATCTCCATCCATAACTTGCTTTTGCATTGAGGCATTCACATCACTGCCTCTCCCACTTCTTGTTGTAACCACCATCACATGATTATTATTCCCACCCTTCGGGTTCACCACTGTATCACTTGGTAGAGCACCATTGGGACGAGTATTCAATGCTTGAGAGATTTTGCCTAATTGTACCTCTAAGTTCCGGATAAATGTGTTATGAGATGCTAATTGGGCCTCGGAATCTTGGTTCTTTTTAATATTTTGCTCGAACATGCTTTCAATTCTCCCCATATCACTTCCGGAAGAACTCGGACCTTGAGAAGGAAAGGGGGTGAATTGTTCAGTTGTTGGTACATGGGGGGCCTTTGAAAGCCTTGCCCCTGGTTACCTTGGTTCCCACTATTGTTCCACCCTCCTTGATTGTTGTTGTTGCCCTAATTATTGTTATTACCACTCCAATTCCCTTGGTTGCTTTGATTACCCCAATTATTGTTTTGGTTGTTGTTATTCCAATTACCTCTGCCTTGTTGCTGATTGTTGTTATTCCAATTACCTCCGACTTGTTGTTGATTGCCCTAATTTCCTTGAGGATGCCATTGTTGATTCGAAGAGTTTCCTCTATTCCCTTGGTAGTTATTGACATATTGGACCTCTTCGCGTTGATCATCATAGCACTCTTTTGAATAACCACCACCATCATTGTTGTTGTCATATTATTCACAATTACCTTGAGGGTGTTGTCCTCTTTGCCTCCTTTTCAACATAGAAACACCTTCCATTGCATTGACTTGGTGCGGGTTTTGGACTTGTTGCAATTGCGCCTTTGCCAATTGATTCATAGTTGTTGTAAGCTCGGCGATGGCTTGGCCATGATCGTGCAATTCCTTGTGCAAATGGATTACTGTGGGGTCACCTTGGGGAACATTTGCTCGGCTTTGCCATGCCGAAGAGGTGTCAGCCATTTCATCAAGTACATCACATGCCTCTTGGTAAGAAAGTTTCATAAAGTTCCTTCCAGCCAATTGGTTCACAATGCATTGATTCGTGGTGTTGATGCCCCAATAAAAGGTTTGTTGAATCATAGCCTCGGTCGTTATTAGAGCACTCTTTCACCATTGTTCTATATCTTTCATATCTCGTGCAAAGGTTCCGTTGGCTCTTTCTTAAAATCTAGAATTTCATCCCGAAGAGCTGCCATATGACTTGGAGAAAAGAACTTGGCAATAAATTGGTCCGCCAATTCATCCCATGTTGTAATAGAATGATTGGGGAACCTTTCTAACCAATCCAATGCTTTACCCCGAAGAGAAAACGGGAAAAGCCTCAATCTCAATGCATCCTCGGACACGTTTGTCTGCTTGCTACCCCAGCATGTATCCATGAACCCCCTCAAGTGCTTGTAGGCATTTTGATTGGAGGCACCCGTAAAATACCCTCTTTGCTCGAGCAAGGTCAACATAACATTTGTGATTTGAAAGTTCCCCGCCCGGATTTGGGGAGGAACAATAGCACTGGTGTATCCTTGATTTGGTAAAACTCTAGGAGCCACTCTCGGCGGTGCCGGAGGAGGGTCTGGAATATTGTTGTTCTCATTTGTATTTACATTGGCATTTCGACCTCTCCGTGGAACTTGAGATAAGACCTCATATTATTCTAGATCCTCTACCTCCTCCCCCACTATCACATTGCTGAGAGGGACATTTGCATTAAGAGTCATTTGTACCTGATTGATCGACACAAACAAAATTAGTAAACAAGAAGAAAAGAGAAGCAAAATACAAAACTAAATAAACAGATAGTCAACACCGTAAGCTCCCCGGCAACGGTGCCAAAAAGTGATCGCAGCCAAATCGACGCTACACTAAGGTAGGAAGAGCGGGTCGCAATAGCTTTTACCCGATATGAGGGTCGGGATCGATTTCCTCAAGGAGCTAGAAGTTGAGTTGGATTGTCTGTCTATCCTAGAGATGTGTTTGTACTCCTAATGTCACTTCAAACATTTTTGAGTTTTCGAATTATAACTAATTTTATAAAACTATTGAGTAACATAGTGCTAAGTTGTATCTAATGGGAAGAAGGGCACTAGGGTCGTGACACTACCTAGGTGGCTAATTGACGGGTAGATGTTACTAAAGTTCGATTGACATAATTAAGGCTTATACTATAACTATTGCACAATTTTACCCACTCTCACACCTCTCGATAGAGAGAGTGATTTTGCCTAATTGACTCTCTCGAGACCAAATGGGTAGGCAAATTAGACCAAGCAACTAGGGTTCAAGTAGGGTAATTACTCTCTCGAGGTTTAACCCATTAATTGGGACTATCATTTCTCATGAGTCCATCCCAATTTCTTGTTGGGTTAATTTTGGGGTCATAGATTCTCTTTCTCAAGAAGAATTAAACCCACAAGGCTTGAATCAGTGTTTGCAACCACCAATTCTAGATTAAAATATAAAACCAACCCAAATAGCAAACACCCATAGTCAATCTCACACTAGATATCAACACTCATCAATTACCCATACTAGGGTTGAGCCACAACCCTAGCTAATGGGTTTAGCTACTCATGCTAGATAAAGAAATTGAAGAAATAGATGAAGAACTAAGCATGTTAATTAATTGCTAAAATTAATCTACAAGAATCTGTTGTAAATGTAAAGCAAAAGTGCCAAAAATGGCTACAAAAGTCGGTCTCACGAGCGCAGCTATCAACAGATCTATCTTAATACCTAAAATGGTAAAATGTTCTATTTATGCTAGGCTGGAAAAACTGGACAAAAATACCCCTGCGGGGTCAGTGCGGGCAGCATTAAATGGACCGCGGCCGCACTGGGTTCACTTTTGCTTCTCTGAACTTGGACTCCGCGGACCGCGTAGAATGGACCGCGGCCGCAGAGGGAGCTGGTATGGTCTGCGCACTCACAACCGCGGACCGCATGGCTTTGGCTTTGAAAACTTCATCTCTCTGAATCTCATGACCGCGGACCGTACAAAAGAGTAGTGCGGCCGTGGAGCCTTCACCGCGGACCGCAAGATGTGTACCGCGGCCTCACTTCTTCTAACCTGAATCACCAACTCTTTGAACCACCTAGTGCGGATGCATTCCATTTTGTGCGGTCTGCACTAGGCCTTCTTTTCTTAGATTCCTTGGTCTTTGATACTTGAGCAGGTTTCACTCCTTTTTGAGCCAATCTTTGATATTTCGTCACTTTGTCGATAAAACCTGCAATCAAGCACAACTTGTAAGCCTTTTAGGACTATTTTGTAACAATATATGATCAAAGCATAGGCATGTAGGGGCATAAAACATGTTAAAATCCTAAATTATCAAACTGTCAGTAATCAATACACATTCTCATCGATCTGTCCTTCTTCTTAACAAACAACACTGGTGCACCCCAAGGGGAAACACTAGGTCTAATGAAACCTTTCTCAAGCAAGTCTTGCAAATGTTCCTTCAACTCTTTCAACTCAGGCGAGGCCATACGATACGGTGGGATAGAAATGGGCTGAGTGCCCGGAGCCAAATCAATGCAAATATCAATATCCCTATCGAGTGGCATACCCGGCAGGTCTGAAGGGAATACCTCAGGGAACTCACGAACAACTGGCACAGAATCAATAGATGAAACCTCAGCACTGGAATCGCAAACATATTCCAAATAGGCTAAACACCCCTTCTCGGCAATACGTCGAGCCTTCACATACGAGATAACATTGCGGGTAAAATGACCAGGAGTCCCTCTCCACTCTAAACGAGGCATGGCATGACAGTCCAAGATAGCGTGGTAAGGTGATAACCAGTCCATCCTTAATATAACATCGAAATAGACCATGTCTAAAAGCAATAAATCTACACGAGTCTCAAGACCCCCAATCACCACAACACAAGAACGATGGACTCGATCGACCACAATAGAATCACCTACCGGTGTAGATACATAAATAGGAACACTCAATGAATCACTAGGCATGATCAAATATGGTGCAAATAAGATGACACATACGAGTATGTAGACCCTGGATCAAACAACACTGAAGCATCTCTATCACAAACCAGAACCGTACCTATAATAACTGCATCTGAAGTCTCAACCTCGGGCCTGGCTGGAAGAGCATAACATCGAGGCTAGGCCCCACCACCTTGAACTACATCTCTGGGACGGCCTGCAGCTGGTTGGCCTCCATCTTTAGCGGCCTAAGCTCCACCTCTAGCACCTCTACCTCCACTTCTAGCACCTCTACCCCCACCTCTAGCTGGATGGGCGGTCTGTGGAACTCCTGGTGCCTGAATCATAGCGCGGGAACCCTGTTGCTGCGACTGAGTACCCACTAACCTCGGACAAGTCCTCCTGATATGACCATACTCACCACACTCAAAACATCCACCTGAGTGTTGTGGCTGAGAAACTGAGACTGACCGTGGTGACCCGAATGACCACCCCGAAAACTCTGGAGCAGCGGTGCACTGATAGGAGCTAGTGGTGCACTGTAGCACTACTGATCAGAATACTGCATCTACAGACCACGGCTACCTGAAGCACCATGAGAAACCTGAAGAGCTAACTGAAAGGGCCTAGGAGGATGACCTCTACCATATGAATCTCTGCCTCCCGACGAGGCACCACTGAATCTACCCGAATGATAGGGCCTCTTATCCGACCCATGACCACCTCCCTGCGACAGAACCATCTCCACTCTCCTGGCCACATTGGTCGCCTCCTAAAAAGTAATCTCAGTCCCAGCCTCCCTAGTCCTCTGAAGACAAATCAGCTGAATAAGACCATCAATAAACCTCCTCACCCTCTCTCTCTCTCTCTCTCTCTCTCTCTCTCTATCGGTAGGAAGTATGACAAGAGCATGGCGAGCTAAGTCGATGAATCTGGTCTCATACTGGGTAACCGTCATGGAACCCTGCTAGAGGCGCACAAACTGCCTCCGATAAGCCTCTCGCTGGGTAATGGGGAGAAACTTCTCCAGAAATAGCTGTGTGAACTGCTCCCAAGTCAAGGTTGGCGAACCGGCTGGCCTGGCCAAGCAATAATCTCTCCACCAAGTCTTGGCGGATCCAGACAAGCGAAATGTAGCAAAATCGACCCCATTGGTCTCAAAAATACCCATGTTCCTGAGAACCTCGTGGCAGTTGTCTAGATAATCCTGGGGATCCTTAGTAGATGCACCGCTGAAAGTAGAAGTGAAGATATTGGTGAACTTATCCAGCCTCCACAAAGCATCGGCAGACATAGCTGCTCCATTGCCGGTCTGAGCTACCACACCCGGCTGAACTGCTCCAACTGGCTGAACCGCTAGAGTCTGAATTAGGGGAGTTACCTACTCCGGAGTGCAAGTAGTAGGAGTTTGGGCCCCTCCTCCAGCCTGAGAGACGGTTGGTGCTACAGAAAGCAAGCCCGCTCGGGTGACACTCTCTATGAGGCCCACTAATCGGACAAGAGCATCCTGAAGGACTGGGGTAGCAATAAACTCCTCTGGGACCTGAGCTGAGCCTACCAGAGCTACTGGGCCAGAACCTCGTCATCAAAGTCAACCTGAGGCTCTGCTACTAGGGCTGCTGCTCGGGGCTGAGCTCTACCCCTACCTCGGCCTCTAGCCCGGCCTCGGCCTCGCCCTCTACCCATCGTGAGAGCTGTTGCAAGGGGCTCGGGCTGCTGAGCGGTAGATGAGGAAGCACATGTTCTCGCCATATAAAGAACAGAGTAGAGATTCAATTAGCATTGAGAAACAAAACCGCACAACATGAAGAACAAATGTGAAGTTTTCCTAACTCTGTAGCCTCTGGGGGATAAATACAGACGTTTTCGTACCGTTACCTCAGACTCTACTGAGCTTGTCCGCGAATTATGAGACCTATGCAACCTAGAGCTCTGATACCAACTTGTCACGATCCGGAATTCCCACCCTCGAAAGTCGTGATGGCACCTATTCGTAGAAGCTAGGCAAGCCACGAACTTAGAAATCTTTAACTCTTCTGTTTTAATCTTTTTTTACAACTTATATTAATAAGTGATAAACATCTAAATGACATCGGAATATGAGATTTAAGCGGAAGTCTTAAATAAATATAAAACCAAAATGTTTCGAAAGTCAACACATGCCTCTACCCAGAAACTAGTGTCACAATTTCCACGGACTACTAAGAGTACTACATACAACAGTTTGAAGGAAAAATAACATTGTTTGTCTCGGATACATGAGATAACAGAACATAATAAAAGATAGAGGAGTCGTCGGTCCTGCGGATGCCTGTAAGGCTACCTCGGTGTCTCGGTGGACTGAAGGCTGGCTCCCCTACTGCTGCTGATCAAGTGTCACTCCGGTATCTGCACAGAGTGTAGAGTGTAGTATCAGCACAACCGACCCCATGTGATGGTAAGTGTCTGGCCTAACCCGGCGAGGTAGTGATGAGGCTAGGACCAAACTCCAGGTAAACCTGTGCAGTTATATAATATATGGCGGAAAATAAACAGGAATAAGCATTTTAAAATGGGAAGGGGTACATGCTTGGGGGAAACATATCAAGACCAACAGAAACTTAATAAAATATGAAAGGATAGCTCGATATCTACAACAATACAATAACAATACTGTTGCGGCGCGCAACCCGATCCCTTATCATTTAACATTGTTGCGGCGTGCAACCCGATCCACATATATATAGTTGTTGCGGCGCGCAACCCGATCCCTTATCATTTAACATTGTTGCGGCGTGCAACCCGATCCACATATATATAGCTGTTGCGGCGCGCAACCCGATCCCTTATTACTTAACATTGTTGCGGCGTGCAACCCGATCCACATATATATAGCTGTTGCGGCGCGCAACCCGATCCCTTATCATTTAATATTGTTGCGGCGTGCAACCCGATCCACATATATATAGCTGTTGCAGCGTGCAACCCGATCCCTTATCATTTAACATTGTTGCGGCGTGCAACCCGATCCACATATATATAGTTGTAGCGACGTGCAACCCGATCAAATATAATATCTGTTGCGGCGTACAACTCGATCCAATATAATATCCATTACGGCGTGCAACCGGATCCAATATAATATCCGTCGCGGCGTGCAGCTCGATCCAATAGAATATCTGTTGCGGCGTGCTACCCGATCCAATATAATATCTGTTGCAACGTGCAACCCGTTCCAATATAATATCTGTTGCGGCGTGCAACCCGATCCAATATAATATCTGTTGCGGCATGCAACCCGATCCAATATAATATCTGTTGCGGCGTGCAACCCATTCCAATATAATATCTATTGTGGCGTTCAACCCGTTCCAATATAATATCTGTTGCGGTGTGCAACCCGATCCAATATAATATCTGTTGCGGTGTGCAATCCGATCCAATATAATATCTGTTGCGGCGTGCAACCCGTTCTAACTATACAGTCAACAATAATCATAATTAACCATCCCGGTAAGGGATCAACAATAGACTACACTATCCCGGCAAGGGAACTCAGCAGTACAAGTATATACGTCCCGGAAAGAGAGAATCAGCTATAACCAATTTTATCTCAACTCCTACTCGTCTCAATTACCACCATTTCTCAATCATAAGTAGATTCCACGATAAACAACTAAGTCTTTGCTCAATATCAAGAATTTACTCACTATTTCAACCATAGTAACATTCAAGAATACAACAAGTACCAATTTCAGACTCACGGTCATGCTTGACACCAATGTATAGATACTCTTCACCATGCCTATACGTCGTACTCAACAAGAAGCAAATAGCAAATAGGACTCAACTCTTAATCCCTCAAGCTAAGGTTAGACCGGACACTTACCTCGATGTCACGAACGCAATTCAAGCCTCAACTATCGCTTTACCTCTTGATTCCACCACCAACTCGCTCGTATCTAGCCACACGTCAATTAATTATATTAATAAATGTTAAATGAATCAATTTGAATGCATGAAAATGGATTTTCCAAAAGTCAAAATCGTCCCCCGGGCCCACATTGTCAAAACCTGAGGTTCGAATCAAAACCCGCTCACCCATTCCCCACGAACTCAAATATATAATTTGTTTTGAAATCGAACCTTATATAGAGGTCCAAATCCCAATTTGAAAAACCTAGGTTCTACCCAAAACACCCAATTTCCCCCATGAAAATCATTGATTTGAAGTTGAAATCATGTTAAAAGATGTTAATGATTGAAGAAAACTAGTTAAAAATGACTTACAATTGATTTGGAGAAGAAAGGTTGTTTGAAAAATCGCTTCTTATGTTTTTGGGGTTTTAAAAAATGAAAAACAACTGAAAATTCCGTCTATTTATACCCCTCTCAGACCCCCTGTGCGGACAGCACAAAATGGACTGCGGTCGCACAGGCCTTCCTGAGGGTACTGCGGTCCAGTGCCCTTTGCGGACCGCACGAAATGGACTGCGCCGCACAGGCCTCCACCGTGCACTGCACAAAGCCGACCGCGGACCGCACTAGCCCCCTTCCGCGGTCGCACACGTTTTTGTGCGGACCGCACTGGCAGGTTCAGAGACCTGCAACTTCTCTGAACCTGCAACAACTGTGTTTTTAGGCCTAAGACATCCCGGAATCTATCTAAAACTCACCCGAGCCCTCGGGGCTCCAAACCAAATATACACAAAATCCTCAAAAATATTTTACGGACTTATTCGCGCAATCAAATCGTCAAAATAACATCATGAACATCAAATTAAATCTCGAGATCAATGAAATTTCCTCAAAATTTCTTTAAACATCAACTTTGCGATTTAAGTCCGGATCACGTCATATGACATCCGTTTTTTACCAAATTCCACAGAAACGTCTTAAATCATATATAAGACCTGTATCGGGCGCCGGAACTAAAATACGGGTCTGATACCATCATGTTCTAAACAAATTTAATTTCAATTTTTCTTAAACAATTTCAGAAAATCATTTCCTTTAAAAATTAATTTGTTGGGCTTGGGACCTCAGAATTCGATTCCGGGCATACGCCCAAGTCCCATATTTTCCTACGGACCCTCCGGGACCGTCAAATCATGGGTCCAGGTCCGTTTATCCAAAACGTTGATCGAAGTCAAATTTATTTATTTTACAGTCAAGTTTATCATTTTTCATAGATTTTACCCATTTAAGTTGTCCGGCTACGCGCCTGGACTATGCACGCAAATCGATGTGACTCTAAATAAGGTTTTCAAGGCCTCGGAAATACAGAATTTAATTTAAAGAAAAGGTCATCACACACTTCTGGTGATTAACAAAATTTAGTTACAATGAGATATACGAAACATAACCATTTCTGGTGGTTGTATATATCTTACTCTACTGGAGTTTAAGTGGATCTAACAATGTTATCCACTTTGTAATCCTATATTAAAATAATTAGAATGAAAACAAATACCAAAATAGGTATTGTATACATAACATATAACCAAGTAGGCGATGATAAAAAATATTAAAATATAAACAAAAGGCTCAAATTAAATTACGCAAATCTGACCACTCCAGATGTAAGTGATATTTACATCACTACTATCAAGAAGAAAAACGCATCATCTTAAAGATATAATCAGCCTTATAATATTTGGAATGAACAAGATCTAACCACGAACGTAACAGCGTCGCATTACATCAGAAATGAACACTTTTCGAGAAAGCACGCGTTCTGAATGCCTCCTCTGTCGGCAAGAGAGAGAGAATGTGATGGAAAAGAGAATCCGGCAACTCACTGATTCGATCTACAGTTGTTGAATCGTTGGAAGCCATCTTTGGTTTTTTTGATAATTTTCCAGGCTTCAAATCCAAATAATACAGTAGCCCCTTGTCATACTTTCCCTACTAATACATCAGCCTTTTTCCCGTTTTCACTTTCTTGAAATTCAAGTTTCTCTGGAATTTCTTCAATATAATACGAAGACCCAATTTCAAATTCCCGAAATTTTGGGGCCACGTAACAATTCTTTTCACTTACTTGATAACATGTTATAAAATAAAGATTGTAAAATAAAGACAGATATAAAGAGAAACTGATATATTATTCGAGTTCAAATGAATCTACATAATGAATTGAAATATACTCTATTTATAGAAAAAAGAAAGTTGTTGTGTAAGCTGTTACTACAAGCTGCTGTGTAAACTGCTATTGTACAGATATAAATAATCTTCTACCGAGGGTAATGTTTATCTATAATGGAGTACCGAAAGGATAAGCTTCTACCGAAAGTATAAGCTTTTTCACGAGGCTTATTTCCAATAAAATACTAAATAGATAAACATATTTACGACGGAGTCCCGTTATTTACAACGGAGTACTAAATAAACATCCATAATATACATATTTATAACACTTGTCACATAAATTAAATTACTTATTGTTATCAAAGGGACGCCCGTCTTAATTATCATGAAAAAGACCAAGAAGTAAGGTTTAAGATGGAATGGACAAGTTCAATTTGCCAAGAAGCAACCGCACAATTTTCTTCTTATAATCATCGGATATCTGAAATTCACTAATCCGATTAATTTAAATTCGCGTCGTATATATCCCATTTAAGGGGAAGAGCTCTCTATCAGTTGCGATTTCTCTATTCTTAAAGTTCCAACGTGTCTAATTAAGGGTTAGAGCAGGGGCTGTCCAAGGGTCAAGCCACTAAAGCACGGGCTTTAGGCCCCCAAATTTTAGGGGCCCCAAATTTTATTTTATTTTTTTATTTGTATTTGTATTGAGACCCTCTGAATTCGTATCGCATAAGGCCTAATAAAAGAGAAAATATATTTTAAGAGGAGTAGTTTTTTAACCACATGGCTCGAACCCAATATATCTAATTTAAGGTAAGTTGGGTCATATACATCTCACAACAATCTTTAAAGATAAGGTCTAATATAATAGTTACTTTAAAATAAGAAAGTAAAATATTTTATAAAAGGTAAAGATAACTTTTAATTTAGTATTGATGTAACCGTTTGAGCACAAATTGAAAAAAGAGAATCACTCCCCCTAAACCCTTGTCATGAATATAAAAAATTTTATTATTTAAATTTTACGATTGACATCATTAGTGATGTACCTATATTATTTTTCTCCTTTTACATTTCTCACTAAAAACGTGTAATAAACATTTAGAATCCATTTGTTGTTATCTTCAATAGTTCAAGTCTTATTTTTTATCATTCTCATCAGAAAACGGGTACTACATTCTTATATTCTCTTTCTTGGTTTCTCAAAAAAAAAATTAAGTTTCGATAAGTTATATTGTTCTCAAAGAAAAGAGTGTTATTTTTTTCTATAAAAAACAATAGTTGAAGAGTAGTGTTGAATAAAACCATATTGTGCATTCTTTTTTTTTTGTTCCTCTTTTTCCTTCAAGTTTCAAACTTTACAACAAGTATATTAGAGCATCGAAAATTATTTCGATATCAAGTTATTAAATTCTTGAATCTGGTTCTATTATCTAAGATCAACCAGTGGCGGATCTAGGATTTTATGTTCGTGAGTGCTTAATTTTTCTTAATGTGTAGTAACTACTTAATTTTTTGGTTGGTAGGTGCTTTCTTTTCCTTTTATATCAGATGCCTCAAATTTCTTATATAATTATACATATTCTATGTAAAGTTTAATGGGTGCTGAAGCACCTAAATTTAGTACGTAGCTCCGCCCCTGAGATCAACAATATCTTAGGAGAGATCAAATGATTTATAAAATAAATTATTAACAACTTTACATCTTAACAAGCTAGAAAAATAGATTTTAATTAAAATATATAGATAATTTTTTTTCCTGAAAGGCACCTGATTAAATAGTGGCTTTAGACCACCATTTTTTTTGAGCCACCCTAGGTTAGAGGAATCTAATCCACCGTATCGTACTTCTTGGTGGTCCATGCACGTACATATCTAATGGCTAAGACATTATTAAACTCAAAATATTTTCCACATAATCTGTTGTTTCATCTAGTAATAATTTTCTTTACGGTACGTGGTCCCAGAAGAAGCCGGTGATCGGAAAAAAAAAAAGTATTTACATCTTATAGCTGCAAAAGTATATATATATATATATAAATATATCGATTATTATTTTGAGAGTCACTATATACAATGTCATTTTCCCCTAATTTATATTCATAAGATGCATGGGGCTCACTATTAAAGCTCTATAGCCACAAATTCTCTTGCCAAGATAATGACTATTCCAATGTCACAAATATCCATTGGCTTAAAATTTTTTATCTGGATAAGCAAATAGATGACAACCCAATGAACATTCACTATCTCTCTTGCTCTTTTTGTTGCTTTTCCACTTGTACATATAACATTCTAACTAACAAAAATAAAACATTTCTTGTTCAAAGTTCTTACTCAAACACACATACAAGAAATCTATAAACCTTTCCAATGGCTTCCATCACAATGACATCTTCTTTCTTGGGCGGCTCCGTCGTAGCCCGGGCCAAAGCCACCGCCGCCACCCGCGGCGGGGTTGTCATGGTGAAGGCCAGCTCAGAAAATAATGTAGTGATGAACAAGAAGGAAGAGAGCAACAAAAGCGGGAGGAGGGAGTTGTTCTTCGCCGTGGGGGCAGCCGCCGCTTGCTCCGTCGCCAAGGTGGCGATGGCCGACGAGGAAGAGCCGAAGAGGGGAACGGCGGAGGCCAAGAAGAAGTACTCTTCAGTTTGTGTTACAAATCCAACTGCAAGAATTTGCCGCTACTGATAAAGTTAGAGGGAAGTTTATAAATTACAATATGCATGTTCTTTTGTAATACATTATGGATGTAAAAACCTGTTCTTTCATGTGATTTAATATTTTACTTTTCACGGATCATAGAAAATATTTGCAAAATTACGTTACTTATAAGGTAACAAGGTAAATCCGTAGGATCAGGCATTAATTAATTGGACAAATTGAATAACATACCAGATGTTCTTTTTTAATCTTTTGCCATAATACATCATTACAATAAACAAAAGCTATGAATTGAATTTAGATCCTATTAGCACCCAAAAAAAGTTATGTCGCTAAATCCTTAAGTACAAGGATATTATGGATTGAAATCCGTGGCTAATCCGTTTTATTATAGACTTTTCCATTTTAGCGTATGCCATTAATTTAACTAGTCTTGCAAGATTTACAAGATGACCACACTTCTTATGCAAGATATATTTTTAACTAATCAATTTACTCAAACTATACACTCTCTCCACCTTAATTGTTATCCGTTTTTTAGAGTTAAATTGATGTTTGAACTTTGTCCTGTGTGAAATTGGATAGTAGCAAGTCAGTCAATATATTACCTATTAGGAAAATACCTCGAGTTGAGTATGCTACTGGCAAAAAATGAGACAATTCACACTCAAATATGCAATCATGAACAACTGAATGGTGAAGAGGACCACATTTTTATCAATTTAATTCTCTAGAGTCATCTGGAGAAAACAAAGAACCAAAGCAACATAAGTTCATTTGACACCACAAATTTTGTGGATAAGGTTTTGGATCCAATTGGATGATACCCTCATAGCATTACCCCTCGTCACATTTAAATCTTAACCAAAAGACAAACTTTGGATCTCTGAAAGAAAATTAAAACCTTCCAACAATGGCTTCTCTACCAAGTTCATCCTCATTCCTTGGCAACTTAGCCACCACCATATCCAACCCGCCTCCGGCGACCACTCGGGGAAAGATTGTGATGGTTAAAGCCTCTAAGATTGAGAAGACTGAGATAAACAGAAAGGAAGAGATTAGCAGTGGCAGGAGAGAATTGGCTTTTGCGTTGCTAGCTTCTGCTGCTGCAAGTTCATTTGCAAGAATTGCCATGGCAGAGGAGGAGCCGAAGCGCGGTACACCAGAGGCAAAGAAGAAGTATGCCCCAATTTGTGTCACAATGCCCACAGCTAGAATATGCCACAAGTAAGAATTTTCATGTGCTATGATGTATGCAGAACTTAGCAGTACAAATAAATAATAAGAGTGACTATTTCACTATTGCTTCAATCATGTAAATGTGAAATTTCCAATTTCAAGGTTCACATCATGACCACAAAAGTGCTTGGCAATCTGTACATGTCAAAGTAGAAAGTAGAATCGAACACCACCACTTTAGTTGGTCTTTTTCTTTCTTATGAGAGGTGCTATGATGTCAAAATCTGTAGAAAAGAGCTCAATCTAGTGTAATGTGTTACAAAGAGCTATTCATTACGTTTACAACCAGCTAACTATCTCAAAAAAACAAGCATATACCATATGAAAATTGATACATTCAGAGCAATTCCATTGTGTCAAAGCAAAGTACAATGGACGAGGTAGGTGGTATGGGAGTGGGGAGGTGAAATACTGCTCTGGCCCTCTGGCAGCATCAGTAAACTAAGTGGAAATCCTAATCCTATGTGCTTTATTCCCCAAAGCAGGGGCAGGGAAGAACAGTTTTGACACATCAAAAAGGTCCTAATGTAAACAGCAAACATGAATAAATCAAGGAGCAGACAGACTAACTCGAAACAACACCTTTAAAAACACAGCAAATTTGGACATGTACAGGAGGTTTAAAAGACAATCCTCTAAAAAAATCAAGAGAAAAAACAGACCATTGTAAGATCTTGTTTACTCTTCAAATAGAAACGAAAAATGAACAAGGAAAAGAAACTGCAGGGTACTGTTGGTCTACAAGTGAAGTACTACAAAGCTTGCAGAATATACGTCAAAATTCTCCACTTGTTTCAACTGTTACCAATAGATAACAGGCTAAAGACATGGGCACCAGTTATACCTCCTTGCTCAATCTTGCTATTTTGCAACAGGAAAGACATGGTCAGTCCATACTTTTCCCATTTTGCTGGGAAGCAACATAATTGCGCACCACTTCAATTGCTAATTGATGGGCATTTTTATCTTGGATGCTTGCAAGTGCATCCATGGCTTCGTAAGTCTCTCTATCAGCAAATAGCTTCAAGTTATATCGAGATGATGACTCAGGGATGCCTTCCCATTTTTCAACAAACTCCCCAAGTTTCTCAAATCCCTGGAATAAAATTATAATCCATAAGATAAGAATATTATATGATTCAGATTCCCCATTCAAAGAATACAGAATGAAAGAAAAATGGTGTTTCCTGTTTCGATCAGATTTCTTTTTTACAAATACAATGTTATCTACTAAACGAAATGTTCCTTACCATGCGGTTTGTGAAGTCGCCAAATGATTCTTTAGATTGTCGCTTTCTTCTCCAATGGAAAAATAAAGGCTCCAGAACTTTTTCAAGATCCTGAACCTTAAGCTTATCCTTGAAAGTTTTTGCCAATGAAGTTTGATTGGGAGTTCCACCGAGCCAGATCTAAAACAAACACATTATAAGTTTCATTAGCGCTCGGGTTTAGACAATCTAGGTCACCATAACCATAGATGCTAAACTACAGCAACAACACAATAGATCTCAACGAAGTTTGAATTTCAACTACCTGATAGCTGTTTGGACCATCTCCAACCAAGCCAAGTTCAGCCATGTATGGTCGAGCACACCCATTAGGACATCCTGTTATCCTTATGACAACAGATTCACTGTACTTCAGACCAACCTGGAACCACGAAGGTCAATCTCATTCAATATACACCAGCAACCGATTGTACAACTAATAATTTAGAAAGGGCAATACTTCATACCCTTTCAAAAATAGCTCGAACACGCTTGAGGATGTCAGGTATTCCACGCTCAGCTTCAGTTATTGCAAGAGGACAAAGAGGAAAAGCCGGGCAGGCCATTGCTGTTAGATTGAGTGGATCCACATACCTAGGTTGCTTTTCAAGAAAAAATAATAAAGATTACCCAAGAAGAAGACCATAATGAAATGCCAAAAACAAAAACTTCAGTGCATAGGACCATCAGGAAAAGTGAGCAACTCTCTATTTTCTGTATTCTAGAAGTTTTTATTAAGGAAAACTAGAGGAAATTCGCATCAGCTCCCTGGTTCACCTAGCCCTCCTAATAAAACATATATGCCACTTCATTCACATTAAGAAACAGCAGCTCAAATTTTCGAAACTCCTGTATAGGTAAATATATGCGAGTAACAAACCCGCAAGTACAAACTTTGCAAAATTTCAGTAGTATGTGTACCGTAAAGTAATAACATTCAGTTGACACTCGTCCTCCGAACCCCAACCATTCTTTTGGGTCGGAAGTAGTAGTAAAAAGTGAAATGCAAAAATTGGGGGGAGGAGACTATCAGACAACTCCTAGGATTTATTGGAACTCCAGCACTTTTAACAGGTTTATACCTATTTCAGATATTGCATTCCATAAGCACTTTTTTAATTAGACGTACAACCATTTTGTGTATTATGGCATTCCATAATCATGCATACCTTCAAAGACACTGCTATGCAAAACCTGTCTACTTATTGAGAATCTAATAATTCATTCATGGAAAGCATATATGGATCAACTGAATACTTCCTTACCAGCAAACCACCCTGTGCAAGAACTGTGGTGATGGGGCGCTTCCACGCTTGTCGAATATTGCACAATATAATATTCTGGTTTGGTGTGAGACGCACATTCAGATTATACTTCTCAATAACTTCCCTGAGTGCCTTCTTCATCGCTCCTTTTACACGACCATTGTCAACATGTAGACCACAAAACAAGCTACCATCTCCCTGACAAAAGTATTTGAAGAACACAGCAGATATATCAAGGGTAAACACCACAATAACCACTAGTATGGAACTAATTGCCAGAAATGAAAGTTTGATGAGTTTCTACTGCAGACTTACCGCTTCGTGCCATCCCAAATAACTCTTGAATTCCCACTCAGGCAATTCACGGCAAGGTTGAAACTTCTTTCCATAATACTGTTCAGTGACAGATCGAAACTTCTCGATTCCCCATGAGCTGAGTAAATATTTCAATCTGCTGTATCTGCGATCATCTCTTCTGCCGTTTTCTCTTTGAGTAACAACAATGGCTTTAACAGCATAGAGTATATCCTCTTTAGGCACATAACCTAATGGCTCTGCCAATCGAGGAAAAGTGGTTTCCATCCTATGAGTTCGCCCCATACCACCACCAACCTGCAAAAGACGTCAAGGATAACTTACATTAGTCCCCAGAACAAGCAAAGGGAGAAAGAAGAAAGAGCCTAGATTGTCTTCTTACATATATGTTGAATCCCTGAGGCTCTCCATCCTCATTAGATACAACAACAACACCTATATCATTTGTGAAAATGTCCACCGAGTTATCAGTTGGCACGGTAACTGCAATTTTGAACTTCCTTGGCAAGAACTGAGTTCCATAAATGGGTTCAGGTGAGTCAGGGAAGTTTGTTCCATGGGAGTTATCATTTCGAGCTTTCACAACTTCAGGAGGTTCTGCTGTCATAACTTTCTCCCCATCCACCCAAACGTCATAGTAAAATCCAGACTGGGGAGTTAAAAGTGCTGCAATGTTATCAGCTGTTTGTTTAGCAAACATATAATCTTTTTTAGCAAATGGGGCAGCTGGAGCAAGAACGTTCCTATTGAGGTCACCACATGCACCAAGAGTTGAACCCATGTTTTTGATGATTGTACTCATTACTGTCTTGAGATTTTTTTTCAAGACCCCATGCAGCTGAAAGGTCTGTCTTGTTGTCAAACGAAGTGTCCCAATCCCAAATTGGTCAGCAAGATCATCCATGACCAAGTAGAGTCTGTTTGGTACCTCCCCACCAGGGTTCTTTGTCCGAAGCATGAATGAGTATGATCTTCCCCCACGCTCATCTCTGTCGTATTGCATATAGCTTCCATGGAACTTGATCAATTGTGTTGCAGCCTCATTGATGTTGGGGGCATCATTTAGAATCTCCTCATTAAGAGGATACCTTATGAAGTTACTCTGTTCTTTGAATATTTCAACCTTACTACGCTTGGGCTCCACTGCAGCTGGCTTTGCTGGCTGCAAAAGATCAACGGATGTGTTAGGCTTTACAAAGATTAACCATGCACACAGTAAAATGAAAAATGACAGAATTTCTCCAGCATTAGGCTTATGAAACATAAATTGCAGTAGTGGTTTACAAAGTTGTGGTTTTTCCTTCTTATGACACAATCAATAAACAAAAAATTAAAAATAAGCAAAAGGCAAAACGAAATAATTTGAATATCCAGACTTTTTACCTTTTGAATGATTAAAAGTCGAGCCTTTACTAGCAAAAAATATGTAGACTTTACTTTTTATTTTAAAAAAAAAGTTTTTGAATATGTATAATTTACTAGCAAAAAGCAATGTAATTATATTCCAGCTCAGAAAACTGTCAAACTACCTTAGTTAAAAATAAAAAAATAAAAAAATCATGGCATATACAAAAGAAACATGAAAAACAAATCACAGCAATTCAATCAGTTCGTACATAGAGCTGCAAAAAAAAAAAAGGAACCAAAATGATTTTCTAAAAGGTTAAAAGTAAAATTGACAAAAGGTGGCGGAAATTGCTTGAAATTTAAAAAATTTAAGGGGACAAGGACAATAGTCAAATTACCTTGGATTTTAAAAAAGAAAAAAACTCAAAAAATGCATGGAATACGAAAATCGAAACAAATTCACCAAAAAAACACATCGACACTTCAATCAATAGGCAACAAAAAACATTTCATTAAAAATTAAATTAAAGCATCAGGAAAAGTAAATTAAAATGGACAAAAGTAAGCTTTTTTTATACCGTAGATACGGCGCGGACAATAGAACTAGGATTCGACGG
This sequence comes from Nicotiana sylvestris, assembly GCF_000393655.2. NCBI lineage: Eukaryota > Viridiplantae > Streptophyta > Magnoliopsida > Solanales > Solanaceae > Nicotiana > Nicotiana sylvestris. Next base: position 150,578,075 of record NC_091067.1, read on the forward strand.
GGAAAAGGACTGAAAAACGTGAAGACGCCTGCTAAGCAACAGCGAATTGGAGGTGCTTTTTAACCCGGAGAAGTTGTGAATTTGGAGCTTGGGGTTCGGGTCATCGGCGACGGCGATGTTAATCGCTGCTCCAAACGACGTCGTCATCCTTACCCCTAGCGAATAACAAATAGATAAATAAAGCTAGGGTTTTTACGAACAGAGAAATTTGTGAAAATGGCGGAGAGAGTGTATTACAGATATATTTGAGGGAGTGGGTGAAAGGGAATATTTGGGTGGTGAAGAAGGAGGGCGGAGGATTGATGGCTTTCTTTAGTGCTTCGTCACGTGCCTAGCACGAGACAGTATCTTTTGCCTCTTCACGCGCCGATAATTGGTCTCAATTAATGCGACCTACAGTTGCACTTACATCCCAAACCGTTATTTATCTCAACTTAGAATGCATATAAATCATATTTCACATATACCTACCCACAAAAATTACACACTAATAAAATAAATTCAGCTAAACTGCACATCTTGAAAAAAAAATACTAATAACAAGATTTGATAATGACAAGATTATAAATGAACTTAAAAATGTAATAAAATTAAGATTGAGCATTTTAAATAGTACAAAGATAATTTGTACGTTTTTTATTTTTTAATATTGACATGAATTGATAAGCTTTTATAGTATGGAATAATGTGATTTTATAAATAAAAAAAATTGTGCTCGAGTCTCGACTCGTCAACAATTAAAATATTTATCTTAGTTGTCATATTTAACTTGGTGATTTTGTGATTGCATCTTAAATGATTGTGCTAATTTGTCTTTAAATTATTTAATGAAACTTGGCTTATATGTAGTAGATATTTGAAAGTAACTCATAGATATATAAACCAAATATCTTAATTGTGAGTTTGGCTATTAGCACAGGCGAATTCAATATGGAAAACTTACACAAATATTTCAAATAAGTGTCAACTTACCAACATCTAGTCATTAGTCATAGACTTACCAAAACTAATCAAGTACATATAAAAATTGAAAAACTAAATAAATAAAGTTCTTTCTCTCAAAGAATCACATGCAAAAATCACTTTCCTTATTTTCAAGCGTGATTAACAATATTAGATGCAAGACGGAAAGGAAATTTCATGAATGAGGTAGCAATAGGGTGATGAAATACAAATATATATATATATATATATATATATATATATATATATATATATATATAATATTCCAAAAATCTATGCTAAAAAGAAACTTTTTCAATGGGTATAGTTGAAATTCATTGAAAACATACAGATAAGTCAATATACAAAATTTGAGGAAAATTCGAGATGATTTGGATTGGTTTTGTATCAAAATTCGTAATTAAATCGAGTTCAAAAAAATTTTCTGCGATACATGTATCACGCATGATCTCACGCACACGTATACATGGATATACATATTAATACAAATATGATACATATACGATACACAAATGATGCACAGTGTGATACACATATTATTTTTTTCATGTTCATTTTTTACTTCGAATTTCAAACCACCTCAAAACTTTACCAAATCATCCCAAAACTAAGATTTAAGCTCCTTAAGATGTACCCAATCTATTCTAATACACTCACTCAAAAGAAAGCAAAAAATTAATTTTTTTTTTGCTACAAATAGCTAATTGGCTAATATTAGTAATATTTTATGAATTGATCAATTTTTTTAATGAGCTACTTATAAATGGACATAACTGGTAATTTTTCATTCAATATTTGAGGTTAATCTTAGCATTAGACTCGTTATATTTTAAAAGTTGTAGGCTCATATTTAAATATTTTTTATAATTTAATAAATTTTTATACATAAACTTATACTCCGCATCGAAAGTTATGAATTCAATCGAACTCATAGCTGCAATGCAACGTCCGCCACTGGCTATTACAAGATCATACGTTGTTACGGTTTGCACTTCATTTTGATATGCAGTTATTTATTTAAATTTAAAGTATACGCCTAAACCAGATGTTCGTTATAATGACTTTAGGATCGAGAAAAATGGAGGCCTTGCATTTGCTAAGATTATAGTGTGGGAATCGATTATTTATCAATGACCCGTCTTTTCTTTTAACAGCTTGTTTGGATTGTCGTTTTCTATTGTATCGTATTGTTAATTTAAATATGATTTTGATTGTTATTTAAATTTTATTGTATCGTATCGTTAAATTCGTCGTTACGTAACGACGAAATTAATGTGGTACTTTATGTAACGACCGATTTGGTGTGGGTTGCATCGTTATCTTGTCTTTTTCTCTCATCTCACCCTTCACTATTATTAAAAGCCTGTTTGGCTTAGCTAATTTAGAGTAGCTGATAAGCATTAGGTGCTGAAAAGCACTTTTAAGTGTTGAAACTGATTTAAAAATAAGCAGTTACGTGTTTGAATAAAAATGCTGAAATTAATAATAATCAGCTGAAGAACTGGGTATACGAAGAGTTTTGTTTTAAAAATAAGTATTTTAGAGATAGAATAGTAAATATTTTGGTCAAACCTAAAGTGTTTATAAGCTGAAATTTGATAAGTTGGGAGGGACCAACTTATGACTTTTGGCTTATTTTTGGCTTATAAGCACTTTTAATTTTGCCAAACGCGTAGATAAGTTAAAAAGTGTTTATAAGCCAGTTTGACCAGCGTATAAGCTTAGCCAAACACCCTCTAAATTATTTTATTTTATCATTTACCCTACCTTTTTATAGTATAAATTTACCCCGTATAATTTTTCTTTATAATATTGCAAATTTATTCTTCATATTACTGGTACATGATATAATGAAACAATGGCAAACAATACAATCTATCTAAACATTGTATTTATTAAACGATACAGTACAGTTCAATACAATATAATACGATACATTATGAAACGACATGTAACAACCGTCCAAACAAGCTGTAACTATCAATGATTCAACTTAAATATACGAAGTGAGCGTTGTCGTATTTCACCTTATATTAAGTTATGATATTTTAACTTACTAGTATCTATGAATGTGCGTTGCACGTTAATAATAACATGTAATGGTTTAAACATTTAAATCATCTAAAATACGAGAAAATATTATTACATTAGCATAATACATGAATTCAAAAATGAAATGATATTATTAGAACTTACACAAATGATCAATTTAGGCATGTTAGTTAGATAGTTACGTATTATAATTTAAAAGCATTTGATGTGATGGTATCTTACCGAACACTTCTTTGTAAATGATGTTTTTTTGTGTATGTTAATTTCTTTCTAATGCTTTGGTTGCTCTCCCGTAACCCCAGAACTCTTGTTGTCGGTATTGATATTCCTCTTGAGAGTGCAACATATAGTTGTTCGTGCAAGAAAATATATTGCAATAAATATCTAATATTTAGGATATTTGTCCTTGTGCTTTATTTATTATAATTGCAAAATATAAACATACCTAAAATTATTTTCACATAAATTTAAAAGGATATTCTTTAGTCTCGGAAGACGAAAGTTGAATTCAGGGATAAAAATATACTTAAAAATACATTGACCAGTATCATAATTTTCCATGTATGACATTATTGTCAAAACTTCTATATACCATCTACGTGCTATTACATAAGTTATTCTTTCGGATCTAAGTTTTTCAGTAGCATGACGGGTATATATATATGCAATGGAAGATCAATTTTAACTTAGTATATTATATGTATGGTGACACTCACATATGTAAGAATTAATAAACTTGACAACAAACCTGTGTGGTAGAAGGTCATTTGGTATTAAAGCATTTAAGTATTTTTCTTGGTAGTAATTAATGGTATCATCTTCTGTTGAGTCAAGAACTGAAAAATATTTTATTTTTACCATAAAATTTCGCAATCAAACTTTTATTTAGTTGATCAATATATTCATTTATGCTAGCTAAGATAGCCTTTTAATTTCTATCATGCAATTTCCACAAATTGCGTTTTAATATAATGATAGAAATATTTCCCTTATTAAATGCACTATTAATTCGAAACATCTTTTATTAAATGTTCTCCTTCGTTTCCGACACGAAGCAAGAAGTCACCGAATATTGGATAATCTAAAGTGAGTAGCCTCATAATAAAATCGTTGCTGGTACACCATTTGTTATTATTGTTAACAGTATTATGCCTTTTGATTGACATTTGCAAGTACTGCATGACATAGAAATATTATTTCTATTTTGTCGGAGACATCTACAAAAGATAATCTCAGCTATATCAGAGTCGATTCTTTATAATGTAGTCTTGAAAGCTTGTTCTTGTTCAAGATTTAAGTTTGATTGTGCTTCAATAGACAATTGTATGACCGTTTGATTCTCAATACTATACTAACTTTTTAATCTATAACGCTTTTTTATGGAATAAATTTAAATACCTTAAGATCTTTTTTTTTAATTTAAAAAATATTTTTTCTTATATGATGAATTTAATAAATAATTAAATTAGATTCTCTTACTAAATAATTAATTGAAAGATTTTATTGTTTGGTCTTAACATAAAAAATATTTTTTTTATTTTGATTAGATTCTTACTATTAGTTGAAGATTTAATCTTAATTATAATTTATCTACCATAAATTTTATTTTCAAAGAGTAAGAGGATGATCTGAAATTTCACTTTTAGATCTTTATGTTTGTAGAATCATTAGTGATATTGACTTTTGCCAACCATTTTTCTTTCTCTTTATCCCACATTTATATTCTTAAATATTTTTTTAGTTGTTGATATTACACGAAAAACCAATTAAAAATTTATTATTTGAGTAGAAAAACAGTTCAAATATAATATAAAAATATAATACTGAGATATATTTTTTTCTCAATTTCAACGCTTTATGCATTCCATTTAATAGTACTTTTATTTTTTCTTGGTATTGGATGTTATGGAGTGGTAATGTACTATCAATATGGAGGATTCTTATAAAATTAATTTAATTTTTACATACTTTTAATAAGAATTTAATAGACAAAAAATTTATTAATTTTAAAATCTTAAATATTAAAAAAATAACATAGAAGGTCTTGCAGTCCAAAAAATAGGTTATCTTATTATATCCTTTACTTATGAGTTCTTCTATTTAATATTTAGGATTATTTTTCTATCAATATGATAAATGTGCTTTTGTAATAATATAGACTCCCCTTTTTCTAAATAGATTTGCATAATATAATATATTTTCAAATTCAATTAGTAATAGAAATTTTTAACGTGGAAAGTAATTATACTAACAGGATTCCTACCATGAAGAATTATGTCATAAAACAAATAGGATTACAAGGCTAATGTCTAGAATTTCAATTATGTCCTTTTATTGTGAGTTATTATGCTTAATGTTATAAGGTTATTTTTGCAAACCGACATTGTATTCATGCTTTTATAATAATATAGATATAGATAGTAAGGGTGTTAAGGGGTCGTGTCGGGCCGGCCGGACTAGGGAAAAAGGCCGGTCTTAGTACCGGTCCGGTTACCGGTTACAATTTACCGGTCTTACTGGTTCCGGGCTTAGCCAGCGGGAAATTAGACCGGAATGGTTCCGGGTCTAATGAGCCGGGCTTAGTTATTTTTTCCCGTATTTTATAAAACAATCGTAATTTATATTAAGATAAGTAAAAATATAAAATACTAAAAACTAACTTATAAAAATAATGTTTGAAAAAATTTCAAAGGCTTTAAAAGCCTTATATTTGAAATTTTCATTACGAATTTAAGATAGTACAATGAACATGAAAAAAAAAAGTTAACTTATAATTTGCAAGTTCTTTTTTTAATTTAATTTGCAAATTAAAGTTTACATTTTACAACAACTAAATTAAAGAAAAAAGTGTAAATTCAAATTTGAATTATTAATCATAATCTTCAAACTGCAAAGGTTTTGCATTGCCCTAGTAAGTTTTTCATAATCAATATTAACTTCTTTGCCATCTTCTGGAGTGTTGAAATTTGAATTTTAAAATTTAAAAATTGAAATTAAGTGACTACATAAAATTATTTAATAAGACCAATATGTATGGATCAAACTTCAAAAGCTTTCATTTCATATTTTCATTGCATAATAATACTTCAAATTAACTTATCTAATAAACTAAATTTAGCTTAAATAAGTCTAATAAATTCAAAATAACACAAATTGTCTCAAATCAACTTAAACACGAATTTCTAGAGAACGCTCAAGACAATCCTTCATATGCCTCCTTAACCCAGTTGTGCCCTCCCACTTTCGACGAACATTAAAGACTCGACCACAGTTTTTGCACTATACTTTGCAAACTTCTTCGTTTTCTTCTATCACCTCAAAGTGTTCCCAAACATGTGAGCTCACTCTAGAAACACGGGGGTATGATTTAACCTGATTGAAAATTTGGGTTTGATAGTTGAAAGATGAATGAAGAAATGGGGGGGGGGAGGTTTATTTATAGTTTTTTAAAGAGCTAAAATAGTAAATAATGAAAGTGTTATTTTTGAAAAAAAATGCCCAAAAGGGCTATTCTTGTAAATTAGCCGTTGGGCAACGGTCAAAATGGCAACTGACGTTGCCAACGGTCAAGTGTATTAAAAAAAAAATTAAACTAGTCGTTGAACCGATCCGGTTAACCAGTTCAAGAATGACAAGACCTTATCGGGTTGGACTGATTCAGTTATGTGGTAGTGAAATCTTCTCCGGCATAGATCGGTTCACGTCCAAACCCGCCCTATTTGGCCCCGTTAACACCGGTCTGATCTAAAACCGAACAGGGCCGGTCTGGAATAGGGCCAGCCCGGCCTGTTTGACAAGTTTAACTTATATCAAGGAATATAACTCCTTAATTTCGTTATATTTATACGGTATATTCACTTTTACGAGATATGATAAATGTTAACAACTCGTTTAAAACCTAAACTATTATCGCTTTCCTATTGTATAACATTCCAATAAAGATTTACATTATTGTATTTTTAAAAGTGAAAGTAACACCTTTTTGTTCCCTTTTTTTCTTTTTGGGACCTAATACAATATTTTACGTCATTTCATGTATATAAAACTTTTAAGAACCTAGATTTATTAAACTATTTTGAACATTAAATTTTTCTCTATCAAACAATTTCTTAATGGTTGCTTTAGTATTTTTCTCTAGCATTAACACATATATATAAATTTAATTAACATTAAATTTTGTGTACAACTCAAGCAAGCAAGCACCTTCACATAAAATAAAATTGGTGGAATAATTTTGATCTAAAAGTGGAAGCCATTGGTTACTAACTAATGAAAAAAAGAAGAAGAGGAAAATCTAGTTTAACAAATACTGTAGTTTTTTCGGTTGATTGTATACTTGTATTTGAAAAGGAGCGTGGGAGCGCGTAATGAGTGCGAGTGGAGTAGCAAACAGTCAAAGGGCAAAAACTGAAATTGGACTCTTGTTCTTTTTTTATTTTTTAAATATATGTTTAGCAAATAATTTGGACTATGGCTATCGACTGATAAATACATTGAATCTGGACAAAAGTGCTTGGAATTAAACGAATCTAACAAGTGCTTTTTGAAATATGCAGATGCAAAACTGCAATGTTAACAATAAAATATCAATTTAATTACACTAGTAAGAGCCGCCTCTTTTTTCTCCTTCTGATTATCTAGAAAAATTGAATGTGATTTAAGTAATTAATTTTGTTTCTTTGGTTGAAAATGAACAAAAAGTTTTACCCTTATTCCTTTTCTCTTAGGCTATGCTAAAGGAGTATAGAAAAAACAAATAAACTCAGATATTTTTATAACAGTCGTTCTCTATAATATTATTTCATTATAAGTGTGTAATTTCTTTAGAACTATATGTTCTTTATAACATACTTAGTTTACTATAGCAATAAAAAGTAAATCAAAACAAACAAACAATCATGCTATAAATGTGTTTGACGTAAAATAAAGAAAAATGCGAAAAATTTACACCATTTTTTTTCAAAGAATCTTGTACATCCTCATCTCATCGTGTTTAAGGATGGCAAAAGTTATACTTACGAATAATAAGTCTTTTACAAAACCCCAAGGTATAATCTGCAAGTTACTTTTCTTTATTTGACATTTTATTCAGCTTTATGTAAATATTATCTAAGAGAGAACAAATTAGTGTAAGTATTTAAGTTATTTATTTATTTTTAGTTTGACGACATCACTTAGATCAGCAAAACAAGATCGAATATTAATCTAAAGAGTGGGACCATTGATCAAAAAACGGACCGGGGGACCAAAGCCATTCATTTGGATTCCATGTAAAAAAAATTCAAAAGGCGGAGAACTTATGGTCTTTTCGTGTGATAAAAGGGCCAATGTCCAAGACACACCTTTAGTTGAAAACAACCGTCATAAAAAAGAGCCCAAAAAAATGTTCACCGATCTAGAGCAAGGAGATTTGGGGAGCTTTGGCGTAACTGATAAAATTGTCGATATCACGTATTTGAGTCGTGAAAATAGTCTCTTGCAGAAATACAGGATAATGTTGTGTACAATAGATCCTTATGGTCCGGCCTTTTTCTGAACCACGTGCATAACAGAAACTTAATGCACCAGACTTCCTTTTTTATATCCACAAAGTAGGGGTGGCAAATGAGCGAGTCGGTTCGGATGTGAGCGGGTCAAAACGGGTAATTTAAAAAACGGATAAATTAACCGGGCTGACCCATATTTGAGACGGATAAAAAACGGATTTATCCGGCGGATAATATGGATATCCATATTATCTATGGCTTCTTAAAATATGATCACTTATGAGAGAATTCCTAGTCTTCCAAACTTGAGGAACTCCAATTTGAGGCTTTACAAATATAAAAGTTAAACACATTAGTTATCCATTGATTATCCATTTGGTTAACCATTTTTCTAGGTGGATAATATGGTTCTTTATCCATATTCGACCCATTTTTAAATGGTGCATTATCCAACACATGTTTTGATGAATAATATGGGTGGATAACTGTTTTATTTGAACTATTTTGTCACCTCTACTACAAAGAGACTAATTTGATAGTTGATGACTTAGCCAACAAATTAATCTTTAGTCAAGGTCTTATTTTGAATGACATGCGGTTGCCAATGGCATTTGCTATCTTTTAGTTAGGAATTGGGTGATCTTTGTTGCCTCTATCTACAAGGAGGTTGAGTCGGTAATCGATTGTGTCAAAATTAAGCCCTAGATCTGCCATTGTTGAACTCTTCATGAACATTGACATCAGAGATGAAGAAGGAAGGATAAGAGAGGAGATATAGAGAGAACTCTGCTCATTTTCTTAACTAACTAAAAGAAATGAAATGTATTGTACATATATAACAACTAACCGACCTAACTAACTCTAACTACACTTATACAACTTCTAGATAATACCCCTTAAACAACCTTAAGTACAACTATATTAAACTAATGATTTCTGCACTCCCCCTCAAGTTGAGAATGGAAAATATTTTTCATTCCCAACTTGGATACCAGAACTTTATGTTGTTGGTGTCCCAAAGCCTTTGTCAAGATATCAGTTGGTTGCTCATTACTTCCTATGTGCGCAATCTTGATTAAGCTCTCTTGAATCTTCTCCCTTATGAAATGACAATCAATTTCTATGTGTTTTATTTTTTCATGGTAGATGGGATTTGCAGCAATTTGTAAGGAAGCTTTGTTATCACAATATAACTACATAGGCTCTTTAATGTCTACTTTTGGTTCCTTCAGCAAACTATTTAGCCATATCAACTCAGCCATTGTATGTGCCATGCTTCTATACTCAGCTTCAGCTGAGCTCCTCGAGATGGTGGTCTGCTTTTTTGCCTTCCATGAAATGAGAGAACTCCCCAATTTAATATAGAACTATATACCTGACTTCATGTACATGGGACATGATCCCCAATCTAAATCACAGAATCCTTGAACTCTTTCTACTCTATTGCTAGACATGAGAAGTCCAAGTCCAGGCTGATCCTTGATATATCTCACAACATGTAATGCAACCTCATAATGAGACTTCTTTGGAGCATGCATAAATTGGCTTAGACTTTGCACAACATATGCAATGTCAGGTTTTGTGATTGTCAAATAGAGAAGCTTTTTAACTAGTCTTTGAAAAAGACTTCTATTCTCCAAGATACTGTCACGAGTATTCTCATTCACTATCTTGTCAAACTATGTGCTTGTAAGTTTTAACTTTTGTTCCATTTGGGTCTTCTTGGGCTTTGATCCTGAGAGTCCTACCTCTGAGATCATCTCCAAAGCATACTTCCTGTGAGACATAAAGATGTCTTATGCAGATCAATTCCTAGAAAGTATCTCAACTCTACAAGATCTTTCAGCTTGAAGTTCTGGTGCAAAGATGCTTTTGATATGTTAATCTCCTCTTGATCATTACATGTAATAAGTAAGTCATCTACATAGACAAGTATGAGAACAAATTTTCCATTAGTTGTTTTAGTAAACAAATTTGATGAAAACCAGATTTGAGAAGTGCTTGTGTTAGCTTCTAATTCTATTGTCTAGAGGCTTGCTTCAAACCATATAAGGATTTGAGTAGTCTACATACCCTATGCTCCCCTGGCTACCAAATCTCTGAGGCATATTCATGTAGACTTCTTCATGTAAGTCACCATTCAAAAAAAGCATTATGTACATCCATTTGATAGATTGTCCATTTTATGAGTGCATCAACTGCTATAACAGTTCTCACTGTGGTCATTTTGGCCACGAGTGAGAAGGTGTCATGAAAGTCAATCCTTTCCTGCTGAGTATGACCGTTTGCTACTAGTCTGACCCTAAACCTTTCCATTGTTCCATCAGCATTGTACTTAATTTTGTATACCCATTTACATCCTATGGGGACTTTTCTAGGAGGCAAATTCAGTACTTCCCAAGTGTTGTTCTGTTCTAATGTCTCAATCTCAAGTTTCATTGCCTTGATCCACCTGTTATCTTTGACAGCTTGAGAAAAAGATGTTGGTTCATTGTCAGAAGAAAAAGAGGCTAGGTAGGATTGAAAAGTATGAGAGAGATGAGAATATGAAAAAAATTGATGTATATGATAGAGAGATAAAGTGGAGGCAAAAGTAGAAGGCATGGAGGGATGCATATAGTCAGTCAGCCAGATAAGAGGCTTAGAGACCCTACCTGACTTCCTAACTTGTGTGGGATTGGTAACTTGGGTAGCACTTGATTTTGGGGGTATATCATGAGTGTCAGGAGGAATGAGTAGGAATAGAAGGAGGGTTAACAGGAGAATTAGAGAAAGGAGCAGGTGAATCTACTGAATCATTTGAAGGGTCAAGAATAGTGAATTCTGGTTCAACATTGTTAGAAGATTTTGGTGCAGTATTGGAAGAAGGAAATATATCTGGGACAAGGTGACTAGAATTTGGATCAGAGATAACTAAGAACCTGTATTTAGGATATTTGAAAGGAAAGATCCCTTCATTGAAGACAATATCCATGCTAACCATAAATTTATTAGCAGCAATATCATATACTTTATATCCTTTTTGTGTTGATGCACATCCCATGAAGACTCCATGAGTAGATTTAGAGTTGAACTTATCATGGAAATCAGTTTTTGTGACATAACAAAGGCATCCCATTGTTCGCATATGATCAAAAGAATGAGGTTTTTCATGGAACATCTCATAAGGAGATTTTTCTTGTAAAACAGAACTAGGAAGTCTATTTATGATATAAATTCCTGTTAGAATGCAATCACCCGAGAATTTTAGAGGTATGTTGACTTGAAATCTTAAGGCTCTTCCTATTTCAAGAACATGTATGTGTTTCTCTACAACCCCATTATGTTGTGGAGTGTGCACACAACTGCCTTGATGAATTATTCCTTTGGACTTGAAAAGATTGAAACAAAGTGTTAAAAATTTCATGTCTATTGTCTGACTTGACACATTTGACAGTAGTACTAAATTGATATTCTAATTGTTGAAGGAAATCTTTTAGAACAACATACACATCACTTTTAAGTCTCAAGAGAAAAGTCCATGTCATTCTAGATAGTCATCAACAAGAGTTCGAAAGTATTTGTCACGCCCCGAACCTGGGGAGGTATGGTTGGCACTCGATGCCGCATTGGTCCGAGCGAACCACTTTGTAACCCATGGCCATTCGACCAAAACTAGAACATACATAGGTCGAGTTAGATGAACTTATTCCTTTCATAGCTATCATGGGCCCACATGGTCACAACTCATAATGTATAACTATAAGTGGAAAACACTGTATCACTGAACTATTTTTCTTAAAACATAAATACATATGGGCCATCAAGGCCTCTGACATACTGTATAAAATGAACCTCCATCTACAAAGCCTCTAAGATTAACTGACATCAAATGGGACAGGGTACCGGCCTATCCCTAAATCTGTAGCAAAACTCTGACACGATGACTCATAGACTCGGTTGCACTCCGAATAAGGTGGAGTCGATCCTTCGCTGAATGCCAATTTCGTCTACTATGAGGGATCATCAAACTGATTGTTTATACGTGCGAGCATGAAACACATTGTCCCCAAGAAAAAGGGACGTCAGTGCGAATAATATACTGAGTATGTAAGACACATAAATAAGTACATAACAGACATGGAAGGAATATAGAGTAACTGACTCAACCTGTAAGTCTAGATAGTTATGTAAATCATGAAATACTTATAGTGTCATGTATATGCGTATGAATGTCATGTCGTGCATAGGTACATATTTCATAATATCATCAGGCCTCTAAGGGAATCCCATCATATCATTTCGGCCACTGTAGGTAAATCATCAACGTATATCAATTGATCAGGTGGTGGTGCGTATATAACGCCATAACCTTTTTCTCATATCCCATATCCATATAATATACATATATACACATATATAACGTCATCTGGTTATGGGTCAATGTACATGTATAAATGCATGAAATGCATGAGAAATACGTTAATAAATTTTCTCGGAATGCCATAAAAATCAATATACATTTCGGCTAAACTTTATCAAATATGTACTTTTATAAGACCCATGAACAAAAGATATAATAATAATTCACATGGGGAATAAAAAATATAGACACCCCTAGTATTTATATGAGTAGAGTCATTTATGAAAATTGTGTATTTTGCCCGCTTCATTTGTATTATTTGATTCACGACAAAAAGAAAGAAGGGATAACCTTAACACACCCGGACCCCTTAAGCAATTGAGACATGAGCCACATGAACTAGTGAGATATCGTCAAATCCGTCTGCCATAAACTGTCTTGGATTCAATAACAAGTCTTTCCATATGGCTTTAAACTCAGGTATGTGAACCAAGTCTTGTAAAAGCCTAATTGAGTCCCCTCCTATTTCCTAAACTATCTTCTAGTTTGGCACGATCAGAATCCCATTAATATAGCTAGGCAGCATTACGTTGTTTGCCAACTTACTCTTTAATTCTTTCAGAGTGTAACTCATTGAGTAATCAATGAAACTTACCATTAATCTGCACTTCATTTAATTTTGATCTTTATTCAAGAACATTACAAATTTCCTTAACCAGTTCTATAATTCGCTTCCCTCGAGAGTATTTTTTTCTTAGTTCAAAAATGACAATCACATCAAACACATAATTCTTAGTCTTCCATCCACGTACCAAACTAATCTCTTTTACAATTACTATTGTGCGCATCCTCTTGTCACATAAAATAATTTTTGGGCATTATTCCGGAACACATAACAGTAGTGACAAATATAGTAGAATTTTCGTAGCACAATTCCACCCCTCTTTCTTCCATTCCCGTCGGAAAATTTCCACGGAGCAACGACTTACAAATGTTCATTACAACCTTAAAAAACATAAGTACTTACCACCTTTGCTATCATTTTCTGGAATTGAAACGTTAGATGTCCCTCCCAAAGCATGTCTTATTTTGTTACCAACCTCATAGGAGATCCAATGAAGTGGTATATTCCGAACATGGAGCCATATCTCACTGATATTAATTATTGTGGAATTACTTTCAAGAGACGACTTCGAGTTAGTTTTCCAAACAAGTTTTATTCCAAGGTTTGTAGCGTGGAGACGTTTCAGGCTTCCAAGCAGAGATGCTTTCTTCACAACCAAGAGCTGCCACCATTTCATTATTTCGAAACACATGTTCAAGCAATTGTGTCTTCCTTTGTTTTTTTAAGTAAAGGGTAAATGTATAATTTGACTTTTAAGTTTAAGGGTTCATGCTTTTAATATAACTAATTTCTAGACATGTGCACTGCACGTGTATCCCAAATTATTTTTATAAAAGTTAGATAAAATATATAAATTTAAATTACATACGTATTGTTCAAAGAGTATTTTTGATATACTATTACAAATTATACATATTAATAGTTTTAGCTCATTTGAGTGAGAATACATGCTACTTAAGTGACCATATCTCAAATTCAAAGTAATTCAAATTTTAATTGAAAAACTTTTCTATATGAAAAAGGATGAACCATTATATTGACTTATTATTATTTATAATCACATTAGTTTAGTTTATGAGGTAAAAATATATCACTTGGTCTTGACTTACCTAACATTTCCTCACATACAATATTCTTCGTGTATATTCGATTACATTATTTTGGTTGGGTTTTTACATTATTGCGTAGCTACAATATCAAATTGCTCATTTGTTATTCTCCGTCCCATTTAATGACCGTTTTAGTTTCTTTTACGGGTGTATTTGAGAAAAAAAGTTGGTCATAAGATTATGTTTTTATCTCGGAACCAAGAAAACTAAAGCAAAATATAAATTATATAAATTAGTCATCGACGAATCAAAAATACACTTCTAAAAGTACAATATTGCACAAAGTTCTACGTTGTGCCCAACTTATTGAAACTCGCCACGTGTATGTTCCACAAACTTCAACCAGAAAGACCATACATGAGAGAGTTATAATGACAAGAGATTTGAATTTAACAAATACCATTGATACCGAATTAACCATAAGATAGTCAGATGTATATGACAAGATCTTTTTACAATACCAACTACACAATCAAATAAGAAATTATCTAGAAAAAAGAATTTCAATAGCCAAGCCAAAAAATAAAAATTCAAGTTAGAAAGACGCACACCTCATTTGTATCGATGCACATCGCAGTAAAGCTAGCCCCGAGATGTCTGTTCAATTGTCTACAAAAGCATCACGCTAACCAAATTTTCTTCGGAAACAAAAATCTCATAACCAAAAACTTGATGAAAAAAAAACCTCTACCAATTAAATTCATGTGCTAGCGAAAACTCTTAAACTAACATTATTTACACGATAAGTAAGAAGCAGGAAACAAAAATGAAGAAAATTGAAAAGAACATGCACGAGAAGAACAATCGTTCTTTGCTATCTAAACAAAAATCACCCAAAAGCAATAATTGGACTCAATATATCCTCATTACGTAGTCCAGAAAAGAATTAAGGAACTCAAACGATATTAAAAAGTTCATTCTCGTCGGAAATGGAAAAAATTAAGTGAATTTATCGCCCACTCCTTACATAATATCTATATTTGTACTGTATTTGTTGAAAATAAATAAAATTATATTATAAAAAAGGTTAACAATAATATATCCAAAGAGACAGGAATAATTCAATTTAAATCAATAAAAGCAACTAATTTTGAATTATGTGAATAGAATATTTGGTCAGAAAATAGAAAACTCACTTTCATTTCCCAGCAGATTAGGTTTGCACCAAAAGCATGGCATCATATAACCTTGATATTACTCGTTCTTGAAAGTAGTGAAATTAAAAATTCTATCAGACGTGGTCGAATGTTAATCTTTTCGTCTTTGTTATTGCCACGAATTCTGAAGACATAATCTTACAACGTGGCTTTTCTAATGAAATCTTTAAATAAATAGTCTTATCAAAAAAGACAAAGTGAAATGAGAGAGATAAATTGAGCATGCAACATAGGGAATGTAAAAGATGTTAATTCATGAATGTATTAATTATTATATCAACACAAGTAATGGGATTACTGTCCTTTCATTTGCTCTCCGATTTAGTTAACCAAGATGATATTGAAATTCATACTCCTTCCGGTTCAAAATAAGTAATTTTTTAGTTATTTTTACACATATTAAGAAATTCACCTTTCAACATTAATTAGAAATGAAATTGACCATATTAACCTTTACTATCTCTTCACATAAACACTCCTAACACATACTCCAACATTAATTACTCCAAGGGCAATGTAGGGAAAAAATAATTAATTCACTCTTAAAATCCGAAAAACTACTTATTTTGAACCACAAAAAAAAAGGCAAAAAATTACTTATTTTGAACCGGAGGGAGTATCAGTTAAACTTAAAAGATTACAAATAGCAATTGAAGAGACATATATGTAGAGTACGTTTTTGTACAAAGAAAGACCATTGAGATACAATTTCCATTTAAGAGAATTTCGTTCATATTATACGATTAATTGTAACTCTTCAAATTCTTGATTTAGTGCTGGTTACTTTTCATGTATTAACATTACATGAATACTTTGGAAGGGTAAAACAAATTTATCATTTTGTAGCGTGAATTTACTTTTTGATATAAAATTATTATGAAAATATTGTTTAAGAGAAGGGTAAAACTGTTACTTAGTTTTGACGGGGTAATATAGTAATTCAACTTTCATTTTTGGTCTTCCCACTTATAATATAGTATGATATAGATTATCTCAACTTACTTAAAATACTGCTCACTTTTAACACACTTTATATAACTTACTATCCTGGTCATGTGGTACCATATAAAAAATATATATATACTATTATTTCATTAATATCCATATAAAAAAAAAGAGCACATATTTTCTCAACCTCTCATTTTCCTAATCTAATAAAGAGTAAAAATTTCCGTACACTTAATTCTTAAAATAGTAAAAAAAAAAAAAAAGATAACCTTCTTTTCTTGTGACAAATAATTCATATCTTTACGATAAAGAAAATCTCATAAACTTTTCTCATATTATGAGTATAATTTAAAACTGTCACGACCCGGATTTTTCACTATCGGGAGTCGTGATGGCGCCTACTAATGTGAGCTAGGCAAGCCGACTATTTGAACAAATTTCCTTTTTACCAATTTTATATTCTTTAACAATTATAAAGCAATAACGTGTAGACAGCGAAAATTACAATAAGCGGAAGAAATGCAGTAAACTATCTGAAATATGTATCTAATACAACTGTTTGAGCCTCGACCACCCATAACTGGTGTCACAGTTTCACATACGATCTAAGAATACTACATACAAAGTCTGAAAGATAAAAGATACACTATTTCTGAACTAAGTAAATGAAACAGGAGTAAAGGGCTAGAGGGAGACGCCAGGGCATGCGAACGCCTGCAGGACTACCTTGGATCTCCGTGTGGACTGAAGGCAGCCACCCAATCTATGGTCCAAAAGCTACTGCTCCGGGATCTGCACAGAGTGCAGAGTGTAGTATCAGCACAACCGACCTCATGTGCTGGTAAGTGTCTAGCCTAACCTCGGCGAAGTAGTGACAAGGCTAGGACCAGACTACTAAATAAACCTGTGCAATTTAACTATATACAGCGGAAAAGAAGAACAGTAATATACAATCAAGTATGGAAGGGGTAACATGCTGCGAGGGAACTATCAATTTAGAATAGAAAGACAACAGGTAATTGAAAGAAACAACATATCTCACATATCAACAAAGAATCAGAAGTCAATAAGTGCACGACATCACCCTTCGTGCTTTTACTCTCGTCCTCACCAAAGCAATCAAGTAACGAAAATATGCACGGCATCACCCTTCGTGCTTTTACTCTCGTCCTCACCATATAATCAATATAATCTGCACGGAATAGTACATCGTGCGGCACGACATCACCCTTCGTGCTTTACACTCTTTCCTCACAAATCATACACGGCATCACCATTCGTGCTTTAACACTCTCTCACCAAAACAATACATGGCATCACCTTTCGTGCTTTAACACTCTTCCTCACCCAAACAACAATCACAAACAATAGGACAAGGGAATAAATGAAATTACAATAAGAATCCTCGCAAGGGAACAATACTTCAATAATCATGTCCCGACAAGGGAACAACATCATAAGAAGCATCAACATTCCGGCTAGGGAGATAACATTAAAAGCAACAAATTCCCGCAAAAAAAGATAATGTAATGATTTCCTTCTCTTTTTCACTTTTACTTCTCAACTCACTTCACAACTTGAGCCAATGCGCTAAAATTGGTCAATTACCACTTATACTTTCACATTTCATTATACAACTTGAGCCAACTCTCTTTAATATTCAAAAATCACAATTACTTCCACAAACATTGCCCAATAATAGAAATTGTCACCAAAACATGAATTATACAACGAAGTCATAATAACCACAATATAAGACTCACAGGCATGCTTGATACCAACGTATAGATACTCGTCACCATGCCTATACGTCGTACTCGACAAATACCACATAGCAAATAGGACTCGACTCCTAATCACTCAAGCTAAGGTTACACCAAACACTTACCTCAATGCCACGAACACAATTCAAGTCTCTACTATCGTTTTACCTCTTTATTCCATCACCAATTCGCTCGTATCTAGACACAAGTTACTTAATTACATCAATAAATGCTAAATGAATCAATTCCAATGCATGAAAATGAGTTTTCTAAAGTTTTATCTAAAAAGTCAAAAATCACTCCCGGGGCCACATGGTCAAAACCCGAGGTTCGAACCAAAACCCGATTACCCGTTCCCCCACGAACTCAAATATATAATTTGTTTTGAAATCGGACCCCAAATCGAGGTCCAAATCCCCAATTTTTTGAAAAACCCAGGTTCTACCCAAAGCACCCAATTCCCCCCATAAAAATCATTGATTTTGAGTTGAAATCATGTGAAAAGATGTTAATGATTGAAGAAAACGAGTTAAAATTGATTTACAATCGATTTGGAAGAAGATTTGCCTTTGAAAAATCGCCCAAAAGTGTTTTGGTTTTGAAAGAGTGTAAAAAATGAAAGATTTTCGGCTAAGTTATAAAATTGTAGGTTGTAGATGTCGCAATTGCGACCAGGGTTCGCAATGCGAACTCAGAAGTCTGTTACCTTTGCATTTGCGAACCCTGAGGAAAATCAGGCCTCTTCGCATTTGCGACTGTGCCTTCGTATTTGCGATGTCGCATTTTCGACAATTTCTTCGCATTTGCGAATAAGGCAGCCCAGACTACTTCTCACATTTGCTATACAATGCTCACATTTGCGATACAATGCTCGCATTTGCGAGCCAATGCGAAGCCTGCATGCCTGCAACATACCAGCAAATTCCTAAGTGAAATTTTCACTCTGTGGCCTATCCAAAACTCACCCGAGCCCTCGGGGCTCCAAACCAAACATGTACACCAATCTAAAAACATCATACGGACTTGCTCGTGCATTCAAATAACATCAACAACTATGAATATAGTATCAAAACCATGGAATTTCTTAAGAACTTCAATTTCCCAATTTTTCTCAAATAAGATCCGATTCACGTCATTTCAAGTCCGTTTCTTACCAAATTTCACAGGTTCGACTCAAATCATATATAAGACCTACTGCGCTCCGGAACCAAAATACAGACCCGATACCAATGGTTTCAAACACAAATTCTATTTTTACTTCATAATTAATTCAGCAAAATAATTTCTTTCAAAAATTCATTTCTCGGGCTTGGGACCTCAGAATTCGATTCCGGTCACACGCCTAAGTCCCATATTTTTTACGAACCCTCCGGGACCGTCAAATCACGGGTCCGAGTCCGTTTACCCCAAATATTGACCGAAGTCAACTTAAACTCATTTTAAAGGCAAAATTCATCATTTTACAGATTTTCACATAATGACTTTCCGGTTACGTATCCGGACTGTGCACACAAATTGAGGTAATACCGAAAGAAGTTTTTAAGGCCTCGAAATGAAGAATTTACTTTTAAAACAAGTGATCACATTCTCCACTTCTAAAACAACTGTTCGTCCTCGAACGGACATAAGAAGGAAGTACCTGAGTCAGGGAAAAAATGGGGATAACGGCTCCGCATATCGGACTCGGACTCTGATAACTAAGGATTTTGATGCATTTTATACTCTTTATTGCTTATGTTTGATTAGAAACTTGTACAAAATAGTCCCAAAAGGCTCACAAGTTGTGCTTGATTGCAGGTTTGATCAACAAAGTGACAAGATGTCAATGATCAGCTCAAAAAGGAGTGAAACTTGCACAAGTACCAAGACAAGAAAAAGCTCAGGCAAAAAAGGCCCAATGCGGCCGCACACCATTCTGTGCGGTCCGAACAAGTGAGGTTCAGAGAAGGTGATTTCCAGGCCAACAGGCAATGCGGCCGCATGAGATTTAATGCGGTCCACACTAAAGTCACTGCGACCTCACTTGATTTAGTGCGGTCTGCAGAACCAAAGATCAGAGAGTGCCAGTTTTGGAAATTGAAGTCAATGCGGTATGCGCTCCATTTCATGTGGACCGCACAGGAAGCCATCGCGGCAGTAGTCCATTCTGTGTATTCCACATTGCCTGAGTTCAAAGAGCTGGATTCTCAAGCCTAGAGCCTTAGTGTGGCCGCACGTGATTTTTTGTGGTCCGCACTAGCCCTGCAGGAGTATTTTTGTCCAGATTTTTCAGCTTAGAATAAATAGCTTCTTTTCCCATTTTTAGGTGATCAGATAGTTTTCTCTTCAGAGTTGCGCTCGTGACTTCATAGTTTTAGCTGTTTTGAGTAATTTTAGCTACATTTCAGCATTGAATCTTCTTGTTTCATTTAGTAATTAATTAATATGAGTTTTTCTTCATCTATTTCTTGTTTTTCTTCTTTAATTATGAGTAGATAGATCCATAACCTAGGGTTGTGGCTCAACCCTAGTGTGAGTAATTGATGGGTCTTGTGTTTTAGGGCTAGATTGACTTTGGGTGTTTGATATTTGGGCTAATTTCATGTTTAATTGCTGAATTAGTGGTTGCAAACACTAGTTTGTGTTTAGTTGACTTGAGCTCTTCTTGAAAAAGAGAGCCTAAGTCTATGAAATTGGTCCAACAAGAAATTGGGGCGTATTCAAGAGATTGATAGCCCTAATTAAAGGGTTAAACGAGAGAATAATACCCGACTTGAACCTTGATTGCTTGTGCAAATTTGCATACACCAATTGGTCTTGAGAAAGTCAATTCGGGCAAAATCACTTGAACCATGGAGAGGTGTAAAGTGGGTAAAATCGTGCAACAGTTATATCATACTCCCCAAATATGTCGATCATGCCTTAAACTCAAGTACCTGTCAATTGACCACCTAGGTGAAGGTCACTACCCTAGTGCCGTTTTAACCATTTGAACAACCCATAATATTTTACTCTTAGCTTATTCTAGTTTAATTTAGCATTGTAGTTTGATAAAATTAGAAGTAAATCAAAAACCCAAAAATGTTAAGAAGTGCAATTCGGAACACATACACAACTCCACTTTATACAGACACCTAACACTAATTTCTAGCTCCTTGTGGAAATCGATCCCTACCTTAATCGGGCAAAAGCTGGTTCGACCCTCTCTCGCTACTCAATAGTAGTGTAGGGTTGGCCTCGATCACTTTTTAGCATCGTTGCCGGGGAGCTAACGGTTTTGGCTATCTATCTAAATAGTTTTGTGTATTGTTCTTATTTCCTTCTTTATTACTAATTTTGTTTGTGTCACAACTCAGGTACCAAATGGCAGCGAACAACGCAATGACCCTCTTGGAAATGTGATTGCGGGGGAGGAGGTAGATGATGTCGGAGATGATGAGGTGCCTCTTGTACCTCAATGACAATGTAGAGGCCTCCAGGCTAATGCTAATGCTAATGACAATATCCCAGACCCTCCCCCGCCACCTCCAAGATTGGCTCCTAGAGTGCTTCTGAACCAAGGCTATGCAAGTGCTATTGTCCCACCCCGAATCCGGGCGGGAAATTTTCAAATAACCAATGTGATGTTGACCTTACTAAAGTAATGTGGGTACTTCACGGGCATTGCAAATTAAAATGCTTACAAACATCTCAAGGGGTTCGTGGATACATGTTAGGGGAGCAAGATAACTAATGTGTCCGGGGATGCTCTTAGGTTGAGACTCTTCCCATTCTCACTTAGAGGGAAGCCATTGGATTGGCTCGAGCGACTTCCCAACCATTCCATCACTACTTGGGATGAGTTGGCGGATAAGTTCATTGCAAAATTTTTCTCACCGTGGCATATGGATGCATTGAGAGATGAGATCTTGGCGTTTGCATGAGATTTGGGAGCGTTATAGAACAATGGTGAAGGAATGCCCCAACAATGATATGACTGAGGCGATTATCCAACAAACCTTCTACCGGAGCATTAATACAACAAATCAATGCATATTGAACCAACTTGTTAGGGGCAACTTCATGAAGTTGTCGTATGATGAGGCTTGTGATATTCTTAACGAGATGGCTAACACTTCTTCCGCTTGGCAAAGTAGAGCCAATGTGCCCCAGGGTGACCCCACGGTTAATCATTTGCACAAGGAATTACATGATCATGGGCAGGCTATAGCTGAGTTGACAACCACGATGAACCAACTAGCGAAGGCACAGTTGCAACAAGTTCAAAATCCTCGCCAAGTGAATGCCATAGAGGGTGTTAACATGCTTGTCAACAATAAAAGACAAAGAGGGCAACAAAACCAAGGGAATTCGGAGCAATTTGACAATGATTGTGGTGGATTTCAAAATGATGGTTATGATGAACAAAGTGAAGAGGTGCAATACGTGAATAATTATCAAGGCCAAAGAGGCAATTCTTCCAACCAACAACAAAGGAGACCCCAAGGCAATTGGGGCAATCAACAACAAGACAATGATAATTGGGGGAACAACAATCAAAACAACAACTGGGGCAATCAGAACAACAATCAAAACAACCAAGGAAATTGGAATGGTAATAACAACAATTGGGGTAGTAATAACAATCAAAGTGGATGGAACAATGGAAACCAAGGAAACCGGGGGCAAGGCTTTCAAAGTCCCCCAATGTACCAACAACCGAACAAGCAACCCCCATTTCCATCTCAAGGTCCTAGTTCTTCTAGAAATGATATGGGTAGAATTGAAATGATGTTCGAACAGATGATGAAGAAGAATGCGAACTCGGATGCTCAGTTGGCTTCCTACAATACCTCTATCAGAAACTTGGAGGTGCAGTTAAGCCAAATCTCACAGTCTATAGATACTCGCCCTAGGGTGCGCTACCAAGTGATACGGTAGTGAACCCGGAGGGTAGGAACAATCATGTTATGGCGGTAACAACAAGAAGTGGGAGAGGCGGTGATGTGCATGCCTCCAAACAAAAGCAAATTGTGGATGATGATGTTGAGTTGCAAGAAGATGAAGTTCTTTTGGTGGTTGAAAATGTGACTGATGAAAATATGAGTGAAGAAGTGAGGATTGATATTCAAGATGTCGAGGTGGAAACCAAAAATGATGTGAACCCATCTAGGGAATACATAATAAACATGCCAGAGCCGGTTGTGCCTAAAGCCAAGACCTCTTTGCCAAAGCCACCTCCACCTTATCCTCAAAGGCTTGCTAAGCAGAAAAATGAGAATCAGTTCAAAAAGTTCATTGACATAATGAAGAGATTATCCATCAATGTGCCTTTAGTGAAGGCTCTTGAACAAATACCGGGCTATGCTAAATTCATGAAGGACTTGGTAACAAAGAAGCGGTCTATGGATTGTGAAACTATAAAGATGACTCACCAAGTTAGTGTAATAGTGCATTCAATGGCCCCGAAGCTTGAAGATCCTGGTGCTTTCACCATTCCTTGCACCATTGGGAGTGCGGATTTTGCTAAAGCTCTATATGATTTGGGGGCTAGTATCAATTTGATGCCCTATTCCATTTTCAAGACTTTGGGTATTGGGCAGCTGAGGCCGAATTCCATGAGATTACAAATGGCAGATAGAACGATGAAGAGACCATTGGGTATTATTGATGATGTGCTTGTATGGGTGGACAAATTTATCTTGCCAGCTGACTTTGTGATCTTGGATTGTGAGGTAGATTATGAAGTTCCTATCATTTTGGGGAGACCTTTTCTTGCTATAGGGAATGCTTAGTTGATGTAGAAGCAGGGGAACTCACCTTCCAGGTGGGTGACGAAAAAGTGGTCTTTCATGTTTGCAAATCGATGAAGCAGCCCAATAGTACCAAGGTATGCTATTTTGTGGACCTCGTCACAGTAGTGATAATTGATGAAACCAGTACAATGATCAATGTGGAGGACCCTTTGGAGGCCATATTGTTGAATCTTGATGTATATGATGATGTGGGCCGAGTGGAGTGCGTGAATGCTTTACATGGAATGTGATCTTACTCCTATGAGCCTAGGAAATTGTCTTTGGACCTCGAGAATAGAAAGACTCCACCAACTAAACCTTCAATTGAGGAGCCTCCGATGTTGGAGTTGAAACCACTACCTCCACAACTCAGGTATGAGTTCTTAGGCTCAAATTCTACTTTGCTAGTGATTCTTTCCTCTTGTCTTACTAACATGCATGTTGATGCCACATTAGTGGTGCTTCAAAAGCGGAAAAAGGCAATTGGATGGACTTTAGCTGATATTCGAGGGATAAGCCCTGCATTCTGTATGCACAAGATTATTCTGGAAGATGATGCAAAGCCCTCCTTGGAGCATCAAAGGAGGTGATCAAGTGGTTGGATGTCGGGGTTGTGTACCCTATCTCTGATAGCTTTTGGACTTCACCAGTGCAATGTGTACTGAAAAAGGGTGGCATGACCGTGGTTGCAAATTCACAAAATGAGTTGATTTCTACCAGAACCGTCACCGGTTGGAGGGTATGCATGGATTAACGCAAGTTGAATAAAGTGACCCGCAAGGATCACTTCCCATTGCCTTTTCTTGATCAGATGTTAGATCGACTTACTGGACGTGCCTTCTACTGTTTCTTGGATGCGTATTCTGGGTACAACCAAATCTTAATTGCTCCAGAAGATCAGGAGAAGACCACATTCACTTGTCCATATAGCACCTTTGCCTTTTTGAGGATGCCTTTTGGGTTGTGTAATGCACCAACTACATTTCAGCGGTGATTGCCATTTTCACCGATATGGTGGAAGACATTTTGGAGGTGTTCATAAACGACTTTAGTGTTATGGGGGATTCATTTGATGAATGCTTGAAGAATCTTAATAGAGTTTTGGCCCGTTGTGAAGAAACCAATCTTGTACTTAATTGGGAGAAATGCCACTTTATGGTGAAAGAAGGAATAATTCTTGGGCATAAAATTTCGAAGCATGGCATTGAGGTAGATAAAGCAAAGATCGATGTAATTTCAAAGCTCCCTCCCCCTACATCTGTCAAGGGAGTTCAAAGTTTTCTTGGGCATGCGGGGTTCTACCGGAGATTTATCAAAGACTTTTCGAATGTGGTGAATCCCTAGTTCAAGTTGTTGGAAAAAGATGCTAAGTTCGTGTTTGATGAAAAATGTATGCAAGCCTTTGAACTTCTCAAGCATAAGTAGACCATCACTCCTATCATTACCGCACCTAATTGGAGCTTGCCCTTTGAGCTCATGTGTGATGTGAGTGATGTTGCGGTTGGGGCGGTTTTGGGTCAAAGAGTGAAGAAAATGTTTCATCTGGTGTACTATGCGAGCAAGACAATGAATGACGCTCAAGTGAACTACACAGTGACTGAGAAAGAACTTTTGGCTATTGTGTTCGCAATGAAAATTTCCGGCCGTATCTTATGGGTGCTAAGGTTATTATTCATACCGACCATGTCGTACTCCGATATTTGATGACGAATAAGGATTCCAAAGCTAGACTGATGCGATGAGTCTTGTTACTTCAAAAGTTTGATTTGGAGATTGTGGACCGGAAGGGTAGTGAGAACCAAGTGGCGGACCACTTGTCCCGCTTGGAGGAGGAGGGGGGGCCTCGTGATGGCCTAGAGATCAATGATTTATTTCCCGACGAACAACTCCTTTTGGTGTCGATAAATGATATGCCATGGTTTGCCGATATTGCTAATTTCCTTGTGACTGGTATAATCCGGTGTGAGCTCTCTTCTAACCAAAGGAAGAAGCTCAAGTGAGATAGTTTGGATTTCTATTGGGATGAGCCATACTTGTTCAAGATTTGCACGGATGGTGTGATCCGAATGTGTGTCCCGGAGGAAGATCAATTGAGTATCTTGGAGGCTCGTCATTCCTCTCCCTATGGTGGTCATCATGGCGGGGCGAGGACGGCTTCCAAAGTTTTTAGTTGCGGGTTTTATTGGCCAACTTTGTACAAAGATGCAAGTGAACTTGTGAAGAGGTGTGATGAATGTCAAAGAGCGGGTGGAATTTCGAAGAAAGATGAGATGCCTCTCAATACCATTCTTGAGGTTGATATTTTTGATGTGTGGGGCATTGATTTTATGGGCCCGTTTGTTAGCTCGTATGGGTACACATACATTCTTGTGGCGGTGGACTATGTTTCAAAGTGGGTTGAAGCCGTGGCTTTGCCCAACAATGAGGCCCGGAGTGTTGTTGCATTTCTCAAGAAGAGCATCTTTACAAGGTTTGGTACTCCTCGTGCAATCATAAGTGATGGGGGTCTCATTTTTGCAATAAAGCTTTTGACACTTTGCTTTCAAAGTCAATCACAAAGTTTCTATTCCCTATCATCCTCAAGCAAGTGGTCAAGTTGGAGTCTCCAACAGGAAAATCAAAAGAATATTGTCAAAGACAGTCAATGCAAATAGGACTGATTGGTCAGAGAAGTTGGATGACGCTCTATGGGCTTATAAGACTGCTTACAAGACTCCGATTGGTATGTCTCTGTATTGGTTGGTGTTTGGGAAAGCTTGCCATCTACCGATCGAATTAGAGCACAAGGCCATGTGGGCTTTGAGGAAGATAAATCTTGAATGGGATATTGCAGCAAATCTTCGTGTGGAGCAGCTTAATGAACTTGATGAATTCCGATTTCATGCCTACTCTAGTTCGTCCTTGTACAAGGACAAGATGAAATACCTTCATGATAAATATGCTCGTAGCAAGGAGTTCAAAGTGAGTGATTTGGTTCTCTTGTTCAACTCTCAATTACGTCTGTTTTCGGGAAAGCTCAAGTCAAAATGGAGTGGACCTTTTGAAGTGGTGTGTGTGACCCCGTTTGGTGCTCTTGATTTAAAGAACAAAAATGGGAAAGTTTTTAGAGTGAATGGGCATAGGGTCAAGTACTACTTCAGAAAAATTGATGACAGCCACGTGGTGGAACTTCTTCATCTCAAATGATTTGATGGTAACCTGCGTCGTGCCGCGACGTTAAATCAGGCGCTTCTTGGGAGGCAACCCGTGTGTTTTTCTTTTTATTTTTCTTTGATTTTCATGGTAGTATAGGATTTATTTTTGGGCTAAATGGTTGTGAGATGCTACAGGATTGTGTTGATGCAGTGCAGGACATAGTGGAAAAAGTGTCAGATCTCTGAAATTTTCAATGTGGACGCACTACATTTAGTGCGGACCGCACTGATGAAGGATGAAATGTCCAACTCTCTGAAGTTTGCCACCGTGGCTGCATTACATTTTGTGCGGTTCGCGGTGGACCACTGCGGCCGCATGGCATTTTGTGCGGACCGCAGTGGGTTGCCTTCTCAAACTTGAAACAAGCTGTAGTGCGAACCGCAGTCCATTTTGTGCGGTCCGTATTGGGTTGGTAAGACTGGGCCCTAGGCCCTTTTCTATAAATAGGGCCTGAAGACCTCCTGTTACACTTTTCGATCCCTTGACTCTTATAACTCTTAAATCACTGTTCATCTGTCTTGTTGCTCATAATTAATTGCTTGGAATTGTTAATCTTCATTTCATCTCACATCTGACAATGGTGAAACAAAGAGGCAAGGGTTCTAAACAAGCTGGTCGAGGTGAATCCTCCCGGGGAGGGAAACAGAAAATGGTAAGATTGACTGCTCAAGCCCGGCAAAAGATTAAAAATATGAGGAAGATGATTAAAGCTACTGATAGGGCCATTGACATGTCTATGAGTGAGTACGATCCCTCCCGAGAGATATCTTCAGACTCAATCCCAGAGTACATCCCTGACTGGCCAGAGAGCAACAGACTAGGAGACACTCCTCCCACTTCCCCCGCTACCCAAGGGTCAGTAAATATATCTTCTGGGTCGTCTAAGGGCTCAGCTGAAGGCAGTGGGGATGAATACTCCACCTCTCCCACAGCTTCATTATCCGGAGAGGGTGCAGTAGGAGAAGAGGTAGTAGGAGAAGGGGGTGAGCCCTAGGTTGACGGGGTAGAACGAACTAGAAACCCGGAGGTGTGGCAAGACCGGTTTGTGAGCGAGGTAGCTTATCACAAATTTAGGGAATGGTGGCAGGTGAGGAAGTTGATCCCGGAGATGAGCTTTGTTGATAGAGACTTATTACCTCACAATCCCAATGAGAAGAGGCAGTTTAGAGAGAGAGTTGGCTGAGAGTATTTCTTGAACAACTGTAAGGATAAAAATGAGCACCTGGTCAAGGAATTCTATACCAATGTTGCCCACATTAAAAAGGGCACAAAAGTGACCAATGTGCGAAATCTGAAGGTGCTTTTTGACGGGAAAACAATAAATGATTACCTCGGCTTTGGTGAGAAGGATGAGGAACTGTATATGGCAAAGATGGAATTGGGAGAGGAGGTCCATCCTTGGTTGACACAGTATCTGGCAATCCCAGGTACCACCGCCGATTGGCTAAATGCGGGAGTGAAAATTTTGAGAAGAAGTCTGAATTTCGAAGCCAAGGGGTGGGAAAAATTTGTGTGCAACAGATTGGACCCCACTACTCATGACAACTCCCTCCCTCTTCATCAGGCAGTTTTGGTAGCATCGATTATGGCGGGGTACCCGATTAATGTCGGGAAGGTAATGTCTCGGGTAATTACGCAGGTAGTCAGTGAGGGTGACAGAAACTACCCCCTTCCCAGCTTCTTGACTATGTACTTTATGGATCTCAAAGTTGAAAAGAGGCCATTCGATATAAAGGTAAAAGAGAAGGCCCCATTCTCATGGTACAGTATGCAGGGTGATGACAACCCAACGAGCAAGAACTTCAAGGGAACAGCTACTGCTCTAACTGGCCAGTCTAAAGAGCTAGTTGTGGTAGTAGCTCCTACTCAGCCTGCCTCCACCTCCGCAGACATTCCTCCTGGTCCATCCACTTCAGTAGATCCCAAGATAACCTTTTCCCGAGCCTACCCAGTGACTGCACACCAACTGAGCCAGGCTCTTTTCAGCATCAACAACTGGATGCAGACAACTTCATCCAAGTTGTCTATCATCACTACTACTATGGAAGTTTAGTCGGCACCTCCCCCTACGCAGGTCTTGCAGTCTATCGAGGATGCCCTCAAGGAGATTTTAGCCAACCAGAAGAAAATCCTTGACACCTAGAAAGTGCTCACGGATACTGTTGATTTACACAGCAAGGCTCTCAAGGAGCTTGCTAAGGAGCACAAGAAGTTGAGGAAGACACGGGATTCTAAGGAGTCCGTAAAGGCGCTGAGGGATGAGGTTGACAAGATGAAGGCAGATCATCTGCCTTTGGACTTATTGCTACAAAACCCGGTACCAGCAACTCATCCCCAGCCTGAGAAGTCCCATAGGCCTCTCAAGAGGAAGAGAATAATTCCCCGAGCAGGCGATGCAATCATCCAGTTGGCAGACCCACCGGAGACTTCATCCAGTCAGCCACAGGATGCACCTCAGGAGCCTGTCCGGGTCCAGGCCCAGGTCCAGTAGCAGAGCAGCAGGCTATAGGGAACCAGTCTGAGGTTCCTGAGCATATTGAGAACCCAGGGACCACTCAGGAGCCCATGCATACAGACGGGCCATAGGGAGTCTCTATATCCTTTTCCCCCTTTTCTTTTTGGTGCATATTTGGTTTAGTTGGCATTGTGGACAATGCCAGCTTTCATTTGAGGGGGTAGGCCCTACTTTTATGGATTTGAATTATTGTATATATTTGACAGTTTTTATGCTTTCTTTATTTTTCATCTTTGGTTTGTATATAATTTTAACATTTTGTTTCTCGTACTTTTATTTTACTTTGGGTCTGTATATAAAGTTATGTTATATTATACATATTCATCTCATCTATTGTATATTCGATTAAATCCCCTATTGTATATATTCATTTTACTTTCCGCAATTTTTCTTTCTTAGCTTCTTATTTATGTTCGTAGCTTCTTGCTCCGAACGTTTGCAATAAGCCTTTGGTTTCTTAATGTCATGGTTCTTTCCAAAGTTGGAGTTTGTATGAACCGGGTGGCTCTTCCCAATGGTGGATGGAGTGACAATCTTCTTAAGGGTTTGAGTCTGTTTTTCTTTTTGCTTTTTAGTAGTTAGTGGTAAGGTTACCTCAAGCAAAGTTTCACTTGGACCTAGCACATTTGCCTTTAATCTCATGGTCAAAAATAAATTGTTGTGTTTAGGATGGTGAAAGTCGTGACCTTGAGACTCTTGTGTTGACCGATAATCATCAAGTGGCTTTTCGGTACCATTGTGTGCTCAAATCTTATTTAAGGTCGTTATGGGTCCCCCGACTTTGTGTCTTTAGCAATCCCATAGCTGGTGTGGTGAGAAATTGCATTGCAAGTCCAAATTCCGAGCCATTGGTTTAGAACTTGCCCTGAATGTTTGTTGAGACGAAATCCTAAGTGAATTTTGACTTGAGACATGATTATAGGCTCTCCTTGGTCCAAATGATAAGTTTGAACACTTCCATAACCTACCAATGATAAGATCCCTAGTCAACCCTTTTGAGACTTAGACCTTTCTCCTTCAAGAACTATGATACAAGCCTTTACCCATTCTAAAAGATACCCTATCTTGGCACCCAATCTTTTTTTTAGCACATGACAAAAGTATAAGTTTGGGGGGAGAAACGAGGATTGCAACAAAGTGGTAAAAAGGCACAAAAATGGAGAAAAAGAAAGACAATGAAAAAGAAAGAAAAGCAAAAAGACAAAAAGAATGTTCATTATGTAAGAGAATAAAAAGGGATTCAAGAAAGCAAAGAATGAAAGGTGTGGAAGGTTGAAAAAGGAGAAATGATTTGAAATGAATAATAAAGAGTGACAGTGTGTCTCTCTAACCCCTTAGAAAGAAGTGAAAAGACTCAAAAAGTCAAGTGAATGTATGCCAAAATGAAACAATAGAAGTGCTTAAGGGAAGATGGAACCTACTTAGACCATACATTGCCTACCTGAACCAAAAGCCTTCACTATGTCTTCGCAAAAGCCCTATATGATCTTGAGTTGAATGAAACTTACATTAGTGGTGACTCACATAAGGGGCAAGCATATGGTACTTAGAGCCGGACTTGTGACTTTTCTTTGAGAAGAGAGGAGTGATTTTTCATTAACCTCATTCTGAGTGCTACTATTCTAAAGGTGAGGTTAGCTTAGAGAGAGTTGAGGATGTATGAGTTTGGGTTCCACAGTGACCAAAGTAATAGAAAGAGTTCTTTGATGTGTTGAGTCAACTCTTGATGCTCTTGTGTCGCACTTAATCCATGGTGTTTCAAAGAGTAAATATTGTTAATGATTCATTTGAGGGCAATTGTTAGTCTCAATTGATGCTAGATGAGGTTACTTTAGGACAACTGAATTTTTTTGGATTTTCCCTTAAGGGGTGGGTCTTATTTTGTGTGCTTGAGGACAAGCAAAAGCTTAAGTTTGGGGGAGTTGATAACTAGGGATTTTGATGCATTTTATACTCCTTCTTGCTTATGTTTGATTAGAAACTTGTACAAAATAGTCCCAAAAGGCTCACAAGTTGTGCTTGATTGCAGGTTTGATCAACAAAGTGACAAGATGTCAAAGATCAGCTCAAAAAGGAGTGAAACTTGCACAAGCACCAAGACAAGACAAAGCTTAGGCAAAGCAGGCCCAATGCGGCCGCACACCATTCTGTGCGGTCCGCACAAGTGAGGTTTAGAGAAAGTGATTTCCAGGCCAACAGGCAATGCGGCCGCATGAGATTTAATGCGGTCCACACTGAAGTCACTGCGGCCGCACTTGATTTAGTGCGGTTCGCAGAACCAAAGATCAGAGAGTACCAGTTTTGGAGATAGAAGTTAATGCTGTCCGCGCTCCATTTCATGTGGACCGCACAGGAAGTCATCGCGGCCGCAGTCCATTCTGTGCAGTCCGCATTGCCCGAGTTCAGAGAGCTGGATTCTCAAGCTTAGAGCCTTAGTGCGGCCGCACGTGATTTTGTGCGGTCCACACTAGCCCCACAGGGGTATTTTTGTCCAGATTTTTTAGCTTAGTATAAATAGATTCTTTTCCCATTTTTAGGTCATCAAATAGTTTTCTCTTCAGAGCTGCGCTCGTGACTTCATAGTTTTAGCTATTTTGAGTAATTTTAGCTATATTTCAGCATTGAATCTTCTTGTTTCATTTAGTAATTAATTAATATGAGTTTTTCTTCATCTATTTCTTATTTTTCTTCTTTAATTATGAGTAGATAGACTCATAACCTAGGGTTGTGGCTCAACCCTAGTGTGGGTAATTGATGAGTCTTGTGTTTTAGGGCTAGATTGGCTATGGGTGTTTGATATTTGGGCTAATTGCATGTTTAATTGTTGAATTAGTGGTTGCAAACACTAGTTTGTGTTTAGTTGACTTGAGCTCTTCTTGAGAAAGAGAGCCTAAGTCTATGAAATTGGTCCAACAAGAAATTGGGGCGTATTCAAGAGATTGATAGCCCCAATTAAAGGGCTAAACGAGAGAATAATACCCGACTTGAACCTTGATTGCTTGTGCAAATTTGCATACCCCAATTGGTCTTGAGAAAGTCAATTCGGATAAAATCACTCGAACCATGGAGAGGTGTAGAGTGGGTAAAATCATGCAACGGTTATATCATACTCCCCAAATATGTCGATCATGCCTTAAACTCAAGTACCCGTCAATTAACCACCTAGGTGAAGGTCACTACCCTAGTGCCTTTTTAACCATTTGAACAACCCATAATATTTTACTCTTAGCTTATTCTAGTTTAATTTAGCATTGTAGTTTGATAAAATTAGAAGTAAATCAAAAACCCAAAAATGTTAAGAAGTGCAATTTGGAACACATACACAACTCCACTTTATACAGACACATGACACCAATTTCTAACTCCTTGTGGAAATCGATCCCGACTTTAATCGGGTAAAAGCTGCTTCGACCCTCTCTCGCTACTCAATAGTAGTGCAGGGTTGGCCTCGATCAGACTCCCAGGTCGATGCCTCAGCGGGCTGACCTCTCCACTGAACACGAACAAAAAGAAAACTCTTCGATCTCAATTGACGATCCTATCGGTCTAGAATAGCTACTTGCTTTTCCTCATAAGACAAGTCCTTGTCCAACTGGACAGTGCTGAAATCTAACACGTGGGATGATCGCCGTGATATTTCCGAAGCATGGACACATGAAACACTGGATGCCCGGCTGATAAGCTCGGCAGCAACGCAAGTCTGTAAGCCATCTCTCCCACTCGATCAAGAATCTCAAACAGGACAATGAACCTAGGGATAATCTTTCCCTTCTTCCCAAATCTCATCATGCCCTTCATAGGCGACACCTGAAGCAATATTCGCTCACCGACCATGAATGCCAAATCACGAACCTTGCGGTCAGCATAACTCTTTTGCCTGGACTGAGCTATACGAAGCCTATCTTGAATGATTCTGGCCTTGTCCAAGGCATCCTGTACTAGATCCATACCCAACAACCGAGCCTCCCCCAACTCAAACCATCCAACTGGCGACCGACACTGCTTACGATACAAAGCCTCATAAGGAGCCATTTGGATACTCGACTAGTAGCTGTTGTTGTAGGCAAACTCCGCTAAAGGCAAAAACTGATCCTACGAGCCTCCAAAGTCAATGACACAAGCTCGGAGCATATCCTCCAAAATCTGAATGGTCCACTCGGACTGCCCGTCCGTATGAGCATAAAATATTGTGCTCAACTCAACCCGTGTGCCCAACTCTCGCTGGACTACTCTCCAGAAATGTGAGGTAAACTGCGTACCTCGATTCGAAATGATAGACTCGGGCACACCATGAAGACGAACAATCTCCCAGATATAGATCTCAGCTAACCTCTCGGAAGAGTAGGAGACTGCCGCATGAATGAAATGTGCTGACTTGGTCAGCCTATAAACAATAACCCACACTGCATCGAACTTCCTCTAAGTCCATGGGAGTCCAACAATGAAGTCCATAGTGATACGCTCCCACTTCCACTCAGGAATCTCAATCTTCTGGAATAAACCACCAGGTCTCTGATGCTCGTACTTAACCTGCTGACAATTCAAACACCGAGCCACATATGCAACAATGTCCTTCTTCATTCTTCTCCACCAATAATGTTGTAAATCCTCATACATCTTCGCGGCACCCAGATGAATAGAGTACCGGGAACTATAGGCCTCCTCTAAAATCAACTCTCGAATCCCATCCACATTAGGCACACAAACTCAACCCTGCAATCTCAAAACTCCATCATCTCCTAAGGTAACCTGTTTGGCACCTCCGTGATGCACCATGTCTCTAAGGACACACAAATGAGGATCATCATACTGCCGATCTCGGATACGCTCCAATAAGGAAGAACAAGCGATTGTGCAAGCTAACACCCGGCTGGGCTCATAAACATCCAACCTCATGAACTGGTTTGCCCAAGCCTTAACATCCAAAGCAATCAATCTCTCACCGACTAGAATATAAGCAAGACTACCCATATTGGCTAACTTCCTACTCAAAGCATCGACCACCATATTTGCCCTTCTCGAGTGATATAAGATGATAATATCATAGTCCTTTAATATCTCCAACCACCTTCTCTGCCTCAAATTTAGCTCCTTCTACTTGAACAAATACTGCAGACTCTTGTGATCCGTGAACACCTCACATGCCACGCCATACAGATAATGCCTCCAAATCTTTAATGCATGAACAATGGCTGCTAACTCCAAATCATGAACCGGATAGTTCTTCTCATGAATCTTCAACTGCCGTGAAGCATAGGAAATGACCTTGCCATCCTACATCAACACCACACCAAGTCCAATACGAGATGCATCACAATAAACTGTATAAAGCCCTAAACCTGTGGGCAAAACCAACATCAGTGCCTTAGTCAGAGCTGTCTTGAGCTTTTGAAAGCTCGCCTCACACTCGTCCGACCATCTGAACTGGGCACCCTTCTGGGTCAACCTGCTCATCGGGGTTGTGATAGATGAAAACCCCTCCACAAATAGATGATAGTAGCCTACCAATCCCAAGAAACTCCGGATCTCTGTAGCTGATGCTGGTCTAGGCCAGTTCTTAACTGCCTCAATCTTCTTCGGATCAACCTGAATAACCTCTGCTGATACAACATGACCCAGGAATGCCACTGAACTCAACTAGAACTCACACTTTGAAAACTTGGTATACAACTGACTATCCTTCAAGGTTTGAAGAACCACTCTAAGATGTTGCTCCTCCCGGCTGTGGGAATAGATCAAAATATCATCAATGAAGACTATTACGAACGAATCCAAGTAAGGTCTGAACACTCGGTTCATCAAATCCATAAAAGTTGTTGGGGCATTTGTCAACTCGAATGACATCACCAAGAACTCATAATGCCCGTACCGAGTGTGGAAAGCTGTTTTAGAGACATCGGATGCCCTAATCTTCAACTGATGGTAGCCAGATCTCAAGTTAATCTTTGAAAATACCTTGGTACCTTGAAGCTGATCAAACAAATCATCAATCCTCAGTAATGGATACTTATTCTTGATTGTAACCTTGTTCAACTACCGGTAATCAATACACATCCTCATCGATCCATCATCTTCTTAACAAACAACACTAGTGTACCCCAAGGCAAAAAAACTCGGTCTAATGAAACCTTTCTCAAGCAAGTCTTGCAACTGCTCCTTTAACTCTTTCAACTCAGGCGAGGCCATACGATACGGTAGGATAGAAATGGGATGAGTGCCCGGAGCCAAATCAATGCAAAAGTCAATATCTCTGTCGGGCGATATACCCGGTAGGTTTGAAGGGAATACCTCAGGAAACTCACGAACAATGGGCATAGAATCAATAGAAGGAACTTCAGCACTAGAATCACGAACATAGGCCAAATAGGCCAAATACCCCTTCTCGACCATACACTGAGCTTTCATATATGATATAACACTATGGGTAGAATAACCAGGAGTCCCTCTACACTCTAAACGAGGTAAACCCGGCAAGGCTAAGGTCATAGTCTTGGCATGACAGTCCAAGATAGCGTGATAAGGTGATAACCAGTCCATCCTCAATATGACATCGAAATTAACCATGTCTAGAAGAAGCAAATCTACACGAGTCTTAAGACCCCCAATCACAACTATACATGAATGATGGACTCGATCTACCAAAATAGAATCACCCACGGTATAGATACATAAATAAGAGCACTCATAGAATCACTAGGCATGACCAGCTACGGTGCAAAATAAGATGACACATAGGAGTATGTAGATCCCAGATCAAATAAAACTGAAGCATCTCTGCTACAAACCAGAACAGTACATGTGATGAATGCATCAGAAGCCTCAACCTCGGGTATGGTTGGAAGAGCATAACATCGGGGCTGAGCCCCATCACCTTGAACTACATCTCTGGGACGGCCTACTACTGGCTGACCTCCACCTCTAGCGACCTGATCTCCACCTCTAATACCTCTACCTCCACCTCTAGCACCTCTACCCCCAACTCTAGCTGGCTGGGCGGGCTGTGGAACACTCGGTGCCTGAACCATGGCACGAGAACCCTGATGCTGAGAGCTATTTGGTGCTCGAGGGCAAAACCTAGCAATGTGACCCATATCACCACAAGTGTAACAAGCCCTCGGCTACTGAGACTGCTGACCTGACGACCTGAATGACCACCCCGAAAACGCTGAAGTGGCAGTGCACTGACAGGAGTTGGTGGTGCACTGTAGGACTACTGATCAAAATACTGCATATGGGGACCACAACCACCTGAAGAGTCGTGAGAAACCTGAAGTGCTGACTGAAAAGACCTAGGAGGATGGCCTCTACCATACAAATCTCTGCCTCCAGACGATGTACCACTAAATCGGCCTGAACCACGAGGCCTTTTGTCATCCCCCTGACCACCTCCCAGCGATAGAACTATCTCAACTCTCCTGGCCACATTGGGCGCCTTCTGGAAAAAAATCTCACTCCTTGTCTCTTTGTCCATCTGAAGCCGAATAGGCTAGATAAGTCCCTCAATGAACCTCCTCACCCTCTATCTCTCTCAGTGGGAAGTATGATAAGAGCATGGCGAGCCAAGTCGATGAATCTGGTCTCATACTGAGTAACAGTCATAGAACCCTGCTGGAGACGCTCAAACTGCCTCCGATAGATCTCTCTCTAAGTGATGGGGAGAAATTTTTCTATAAGTAGTTGAGTAAACTGCTCCCAAGTCAAAGCTGGTGATCCGGCTGGTCTAGCCAAGCGATAATCTCTCCACCAAGTCTTGGCGGATCCAAAACAGTGAAAAGTAGCAAAATCGACCCCATTAGTCTCCACTATCCCCATGTTCCTGAGAACTTCATGACAATTGTCGAGATAATCTTGGGGATCCTCAGAAGATGCACCACTGAAAGTAGTAGTAAAGAGCTTGGTGAACCTATCCAACCTCCACAAAGCATCGGCAAACATAGCTGATCCATCACCGGTCTGAGCTACCACACCCGGCTGAACTGCTCCAACAGGCTGAACTGTTGGAGTCTGGAACTGGGGAGCTACCTGCTCCGGAGTGCGAGTAACAAGAGTCTAGGCTACTCCTCCAGCCTGAGAAACGGCTGGTGCTACAGGAAACAAGCTTGCCCGGGTGACATTCTCCATAAGGCCCACTAGACGGACTAGAGTATCCTGGAGTACCGGGGTAGCAATAAACCTCTTTGGGACCTGAGCTGGGCCTACCGGGACTGTGTGGGCTGGAACCTCATCATCAAAGTCAACATGAGGCTTCGCCGCTGGTGCTGCTGCTCTGGGCTGAGCTTTGCCCCTACCTCGGCCTCGCCCTCTGCCCCTCGTGGGAGCTACTGCTGGGGGCTCGGGCTGCTGGTTAGTGAATGAGGAAGTGCGTGTTCTTGCCATCTGCGAAAGAACAAAGTAGAAATTCAATTAGCTTTGAGAAACCAAACCGCACAACAAGAAAGAATAAATGTGAAGCTTTGAGAAACCAGACCGCACGACAAGAAAGAATAAATGTGAAGCTTTGAGAAACCAGACCGCACGACAAGAAAGAATAAATGTGAAGCTTTTCTTAACTCTGTACCCTCTGGGGGATAAATACAGACGTCTCCGTACCGATCCCTCAGACTCTACTAAGCTTGTCTGTGAACTGTGAGACCCATGTAACCTAGAGCTCTGATACCAACTTGTCACGACCCGGATTTCCTACCCTCGGGAGTCGTGATGGCGCCTACTAATGTAAGCTAGGCAAGCGGACTGTTTGAACAAATTTCCTTTTTACCAATTTTATATTCTTTAACAATTATAAAAGCAATAACGTGTAGACAACGGAAATTACAATAAGCGGAAGAAATACAGTAAACTATCTGAAATATGTATCTACTACAACTGTTTGAGCCTCGACCACCCATAACTGGTGTCACAGTTTCACAAACGATCTAAGAATACTACATACAAAGTCTGAAAGATAAAAGATATACTATTTTTGAACTAAGTAAATGAAACAGGATTAAAGGGATAAAGGGAGATGCCAGGGCCTGCGGACGCCTGCAGGACTACCTTAGATCTCCGCGTGGACTGAAGGCAGTCACCCAATATACAGTCCAAAAGTTGATGCTCCGGGATCTGCACATAGTGCAGAGTGTATTATCAGCACAACCGACCCCATGTGCTGGTAAGTGGCTAGCCTAACCTCAGCGAAGTAGTAACGAGGCTAGGACTAAACTACCAAATAAACCTGTGTAATTTAACTATATACAGCGGAAAAGAAGAACAATAATATACAGTTAAGTATGGGAGGGGTAACATGGTGCGGGGGAACTATCAATTTAGAATAGAAAGACAATAGGTAATTGAAAGAAACAACATATCTCAAATATCAACAAAGAATCAGAAATCAATAAGTGCACGGCATCACCCTTCGTGCTTTTACTCTCGTCCTCACCAAAGCAATCAAGTAACGAAAATGTGCACGGCATCACCCTTCGTACTTTTGCTCTCATCCTCACCATATAATCAATATAATCGGTACGAAATGGTACATCGTACGGCACGACATTACCCTTCGTGCTTTACACTCTTTCCTCGCAAATCACACACGGTATCACCCTTCGTGCTTTAAC
Organism: Nicotiana sylvestris; assembly: GCF_000393655.2. Classification (NCBI taxonomy): domain Eukaryota; kingdom Viridiplantae; phylum Streptophyta; class Magnoliopsida; order Solanales; family Solanaceae; genus Nicotiana; species Nicotiana sylvestris. The sequence continues at coordinate 150,617,579 of NC_091067.1, forward strand.
ACTCTCTCACCAAAACAATACACGGCATCACCCTTCGTGCTTTAACACTCTTCCTTACCCAAATAACAATCACAAATAATAGGGCAAGGGAATAAATGAAATTACAATAAGAATCCCGGCAAGGGAACAATAGTTCAATAATCAAGTCCCGGCAAGGGAACAATATTATAAGAAGCACCAACATCCTGGCTAGAGAGATAACATTAAAAGCAACAAATTCCCGGTAAGGGAGATAATATAGTGATTCCCTTCTCTTTTTCACTTTTACTTCTCAACCCACTTCACAACTTGAGCCAACGCTCTAAAAGGGGTCAATTACCACTTATACTTTCACATTTTATTATACAACTTGAGCCAACGCTCCTCAATATTCAAACGTCACAATTACGTCCACAAACATTGCCCAACAATAAAAATCGTCACCAAAGCTTGAGTTATACAACAAAGTCATAATAACTACAATATAAGACTCATAGGCATGATTGACACTAACATATAGATACTCGTCACCATGCCTATACGTCGTACTCGACAAATACCACATAGAAAATAGGACTCGACTCTTAATCTCTCAAGCTAAGGTTAGACCAAATACTTACCTTGATGCCACGAACACAATTCAAGTCTCTACTGTCGCTTTACCTCTTGATTCCACCACCAATTCACTCATATCTAGCCACAAGTTACTTAATTACATCAATAAATGCTAGATGAATCAATTCTAATGCATGAAAATGAGTTTTCTAAAGTTTTACCCAAAAAGCCAAAAATCGGCCCCGGGTCCACATGTCAAAACCCAAGGTTCGAACCAAAACCCGATTACCCATTCCCCCACAAACTCAAATATATTATTTGTTTTGAAATCGGACCCCAAATCGAGGTCCAAATCCCCAATTTTTGAAAAACCTAGGTTCTACCTAAAATACCTGATTTCGCCCATGAAAATCATTGATTTTGAGTTTAAATTACGTGAAAAGATGTTAATGATTGAAGAAAACGAGTTAAAATTGACTTACAATCGATTTGGAAGAAGAGTTGTCTTTGAAAAATCGTCCAAGAGTGTTTTGGTCTTGAAAGAGTGTTAAAAATGAAAGATTTTCGGCTAAGTTATAAAATTGCAGGTTGCAGATGCCGCAATTGCGAACCCAAAAGTCTGTTACCTTCGCATTTGCGAATATGGTTTCACATTTGCGAACATGTGCGAACCCTGAGGAAAACCAGGCCTCTTCGCATTTGCGACTGTGCCTTCGCATTTGCGATGTCGCATTTGCGAATAAGGCAGCCCAGGTCACTTCTCGCATTGTGCCTTCGCAATGCGAAGCCTACAGGCCTTCAACATACCAGCAAATTCCTAAGTAAAATTTTCACTCTGTGGCCTATCCAAAACTCACCCGAGCCCTCGGGATCCAAACCAAACATGCACACCAACCTAAAAACATCATACAGACTTGTTCGTGTATTCAAATCACTCAAATAACATCAACAACTATGAATTTAGTATCAAAATCATGGAATTTCTTAAGAACTTCAATTTTCCAATTTTTCTCAAATAAGGTCCGATTCACGTCATTTCAAGTCCGTTTTTACCAAATTTCACAAGTTCGACTCAAATCATATATAAAACCTGTACCGGGATCCAGAACTAAAATACGGGCCCGATACCAAGGGTTTCAAATACAAATTCTTTGCTTTACTTCATAATTAATTCAGCAAAACAATTTCTTTCAAAAATTCATTTCTCGGGCTTGGGACCTCGGAATTCGATTTCGGACACACGCCTAAATCCTATATTTTCCTATGGACCCTCCGGGATAGTCAAATCACGGGTCCGTTTACCCAAAATGTTGACCGGAGTAAACTTAAACTCATTTTAAAGGCAAAATTTATTATTTTCCGCAGATTTTTACATATTGACTTTCCGGCTACGAGCCCGGACTGCGCACACAAATGGAGGTGATACCGAAAGAGGTTTTTAAGGCCTTGGAATACAGAATTTACTTTTAAAACAAGTGTCATCACAAAAACATATTCGAAAGTAGTAATATTAATAACTATATGAAATTATATTTTTCAAACCATTTTTTTTCTTTACAAAAAATGTTCCACTCAAAATACCATATCAAATATATATATAACGGTATCAAGATTGTTAAACTTAAGGGGTGTAACAGTATTTAAAGCCATTGTAAGTACATACTTTATAGGGTCCCCAAACATCCATATGGACTAGCTCAAAATAACAAATAAACTTAGAAGTACTAATAGCAAATGTCAATCTAACTTGCCTAGCAAGAGGACAAACAGGACAATTACAAATAGATGACTTAGACAAATATTTATTTATTTCAGGTATTATTTGTACGGTTGTCATAGGGGCATGACTCGGTCTTTGATGCCACAGGAAACTTGAACTTGGTTGATGTGAAACTGTCATACAATTTGAGGAAGAAGAGGCAGTAGCAAGTGCTGAAGGATTGAAGATGTAGATCCCTCCTTTGAGTCTACCAATCCCCTTCACCATGCCACCGGAAAGGTCATGAAAGATACAAAAATCAGGATAAAAGGGACATTACTATTTAACTCTTTAGTGTATTTGGAGATAGACAACAGATTATATCTGAATTCAGGTACATAGAGTACATTATGAATGGTCTCTGAGTTAAATAGATTGCAAGAGCCCGTGTGAGTAATTTTGGTGCTATTGCCATTAGGCAGATGTACTGAGGAAGATTTAGGTTCAGGTATTTGGGTAATACTTGACAGGAGATTCAAGGATGATACCATATGATTTGAAGTATTAGAATCAATAATCCAACATCAATGTTCAGTTAGTGACTTACCTGCCATGTTGGCAACTTCTGTTGGCTAGGGTTCTTTACGTAAGAGTTTGAGAATCTGTTGATATTTTTCTAGAGTGAAGCCCCGCACAGTTGGAACAATTGGAACATTCTGCATAGCATATACATTTCCTGCATTTTGAGCCTCATCCCCTGCATTCACATTATGAGCTATGGGTCCACTATTGTCTTGTGTTCCTCTCCTTTTATTGTTATTGAACTTAAAACCTGGTGGATATCCATTGAGTTTATATCAAGTGTCCCTTATATGTCCTTTCATTTTGCAATAATCACATAGTAATATATTATTCCTCCTAGGTCTCATGTTGGAAGCATTGACAGTTACCATTGCATTGTTGTCCATACCTACAGGTGCACCTCCTAGAATTTCACTCGGTGTAGCAGATCCACTACTCATTCTCTAACTTTCCTCTTGAACAATCATTGGAATATGCTTGATCAAGTGTTGGTGTTAGGTGCATCATCAGTAGCTGACTTCTTTTTGGTGCATAAGTCTCATTCAATCCCATTAAAAACTTCATAAATTTCTGCTAGTATAGGAACACAACAAATTGTCTAGACTTCTCACAATCACTGGCAGGAGGGATAATCGACTCAAATTTATCCCATAAATCATTCAGCCTAGAAAAATACACGGACACACTAGAGATTCCTTGTGTCAAGGTACTTCATGTGATAATTTTTTGTGGCATTCACCTTATCAAATCTATCCTTCATGGATTTTTACACCTTTTGTGCATCTGAAGAGTACACAATTCCTCTTTTAAGTTCTGATGCTACTGAACTTCTTATCCATGACTGGACCATAGCATTGCACTGTTCTCATTGCCTTAACCTGAAATTATCTTTGTCATATTGTTCTCTAGTACAAGTTCCATCTATAAAACCTAGCTTATTCTTCACTAATAGTGACATTGCCATAGATCTACTCCATTCTGAATAGTTTTCTGTTCCAATTAGTAATTCTGGCACAAAAGAGATGTCTGGTGTGTCCGAAGGATGTACATATAGTGGATCATTGCAATCGATTGCTTGAGTATTTGCATGTGATGATCCAACACTCGTATCAGGAGTATCGATAGCCATTTCAACAAAAAAGTCGATGAATTTGGAAGATTTCACAAGCAGTAAACAATTAAGAAGAAGAACGAAAAAATTGGGGAAAATTAGAGATTTGGAAAAAAAGATGTGAGGCTGAAGCTCGACTTTCAAAATCGCGTGGAGCCGAGCTCTGATACCATGTCAAGATTAGGCCCTAAGTGCGCCATTGTTGAGCTCTTTATGAACATCGTCATCAGAGATGAAGAAGGAAGGATAAAGAGAGGAGATAAAGAGAGAATTCTGCTCATTTTCTTAACTAACTAGAAGAAATGAAATGTACTGTACATATATAACAACTAACCGACCTAACTAACTCTAACTACACTTGTACACCTTATAGAATAATACCACTTAAATAGCATTAAGTACAACTATATTAAGCTAATGATTTCTACAGATTGCTTAGCCAACAAATTGATGTTTAGTCAAGGTCTGTTTTGACATGTACTTGTGTTTTTTAGTTTTTTTTTTTCATATTACGAGAAATGTTGGCCTTTGTTGCATGATGCGAGATATGATAGCATTTCTTGCATGCTGTTGATGGCTCGCCTGCTTAATTAGCCTTTTTGGTTGTTTTTTTTCCTCTTTGGAAGGAAAAAAAGGCAAAAAATCAATTCTTTTTTCTAAAACTTATTTCCCTGAAATGTTTTGTAGATTAATAGCCTGTTTGGCCAAGCTTGTAAAATCAGCTTATTTTGAGAAGTGCTTTTCTCAAAAGTACTTTTAAAAAAAATGCTTTTCTCAAAAGTACTTTTAAAAAAAGTGCTTTTGGTGAGAAGCAGTTTGTGTTTGGTTAATTAACTTGAAAAACACTTTTGAGCAGTAATTAGTATTTGACCAATCTTTAAAAACTACTTCTAAGTGTATTTTTCATAAAAGTGCTTCTCAGAAAAGTGATTTTGAAGAGAAGCTACTTTTTTCTGCTTCTCCTCAAAAGCATTTTTTTCCTTCCAAAAGTTTGGCCAAACATCTCAATTTTTGGCCAAAAGTGCTTTTGAAAAAAAAAAATAATTTTGGCCCAAATTTTTTTTGGCCAAACCGGCTATAAATGTCTACATATTCTTATATTGATCATCTTGATTAAGAAGTTTTACCTTTGATATTAGTACTACGTAGTTGCCATCTCTTATTATTGTGTAATTCTCTCAAACCCCGACTCCGTTATTAGTAATCAGAGTATAGACAAGTACAATTTAGAGGCGAAGTCAGGATTTGAAATTTATGGACTCAGGAATTTAATTTGTTTAAGTTATTGAGTTTTAGATTTATAAATTGTATACATGAATTTCATAAAACAAATACGTAGTTTGGACAAAAACTATTGGATTTGACCGAACCCGTAAGTCGTGCTCTAGCTCCGCCCTTGTACAAGATCAAAGTTTGAACCCAAAAAAAATTATAAGATCCTTCCATTCTTTGTTCAACAACTGTGAATATTTCTATCTCCGAATGGTTGAAAGGAATTATGTGTGTCAATTAATAATAGTTAATTAATATGTATTGCCTCAATCTTAGTTAATCATAGTAATAATTAAAATACTTTGGCGCTTACATCAAATCCAAGTAAAAAGATTTTCAGTGTCAATCACCCTTTTCAACTAATTTTTACAAAGAAAGAATACTACAAATCATTCAAATTACAAACATTTCTATTTATTTTTTTTAAATAAAAGCGGGAGAAGTGCATCAAACCCTACATTCTTTCTAAATTTTGGGAAAGGTAGACATATATTTGAGCTGTTAATTGGACGGAAGATAGAATTTAATACTAAAATATAAGAATTTAATTGTAAGAGTGTGGTGTTACTAATAAGGATACAATCATATATAATCCATGTCATAGATAGTTTGATCAATGTCTAACGTCATACTCGGAGAAGAACAAAAATTATCAAATAATAGTGTTATTAAAATAGAATATATATATATATATATATATAGTACTTTAAAAAATATTACAGTTTTATAAACAATGTTTACTTGAAAAAGAGGTAAAGATTATTTTTTAAAATTTGGAATTCATCCTTAAAAATTCAGGTAAGCATATAATCAAACAATATTTTAAAAATAATTTTTGGAAAAAAAGAAAAGTATTGTGTGGACAAACGGGTCCTAAAGGGGCCGTTTGGTATAATGGTAGGATATCTCGTGGTATCCCATGTTGTTGTGGGATATCCCATGGAATTAGTTATCCCATATCTAATCCCTCAATTTTAGGGCTCGTTTGGTACAAGGGATAAGGGATAATTAATCCCGAGATTAAATTTGAGATGAGTTTATCCCACATTTTGTTGGGATAAAATCGTAGTATAACTAATATAGGGATAAATTTAGGAATTACAGTATTTTTTTTATCTACATGGGAGGATGAGATAAGTAATCCGGGGATAACTAATCCCTGGATAATTAGTCATGAGATAAAAGTTACGGGATTAGCCAATACCCCAAACAATAAAGTTAATCTCAAACTTTATCCGGGGATTATTATTATCCGATGACCTCTAATGGGTCATTTGGTTGGAAAGATATTATCCCAGGATTAATTATTTCGGGATTAGTTATCCCGAAATTAGTTATTCCACTTTTCTATGGGGATAAAAAAATACTACAACCCCGGAATAACTAATCTCAAGATTAATTATACCGCACTTTTTCACCAACTAAACATGGAAAAATCTTTTTTTAAAGGCGTAATGGCTTCCTGGCCACTTAGACTTGTATCGGTTTATAAAGCCGATACATGAACTTATATTTTTCCCATTTGAACATTTCAACTTGATGGAATGAATACTAATAAACACATTTGACCATTGACCAAGCCTATGCGGAAGTGGCATAGTGACATGGCTAAATTGTATGCAAATCATGTTGCCAAGGCGCGTGAATAGTTTTATTTTTATTAAAAAAATATTAGAAATAGAATAAAATATAAATAAGAAGGAAAAAAGAAAAAGAAAAAAATACCTTTCTCTCTCCCTTTTTTCCCCCTCCCCTCCCACCTCTCTCATCTTCCCAAGCAACTCTCTCGTCTTGTAAATTTTTTTCATTTTCTATCCTACTTTCCCTTCCCTTCCCCGTTTCTTTTTCCCTTTCTCTTCCTCATTCGCTAAATGGCTCCTGCACAAGGATGACAAACACAAATCTAAAAATAGTCCAAATTGTTATGCGTTTATTTACTGAAAAAAGAAATGGAAGACCAGATATCCAATTCATCATCATCATCATCATCATTTGGTTCTTCTTGGCCGTTACTGAGCTCTTCCAGATCGGACTGGAGCTGTTTTGGGGAAATCTAGGGTTTGCTGGTGGGGCTTAGCGAAGAAGCCGTCAATATAAGGATGACAGGGTTTGGAATCAAAGTCGAGTATTTCTCGGAAGGGACTATCCCTGCCCCATTCTCTTTTGTGAATCTCGTCGTCGGTTAAACGCCAGAGAGAACTCAAATTGGAGGAGGGCGCCGTCGCCGTCGCCGTCGAAGTTAGAGAGTCGATGACCTTGTCCACCCGTACTCTGAAGCTGTCATCCATTGCTACCTTGTGAATAGTGTGTATATAACACAGGCTGTCAAAGCAGAAAAGAGCAGTAGACTTTATTGTTGTTTGGACGAAGTTTTCATATAGGAGGAAGAAGATGATGATGGTTGAAAATGGCTGAGGTTTGGAGTTGTTGGTAGACTATTGGTTGTGTATGGTGGAGAAAAAAGAGAAAGAAAAAAGAAATTAAATTTTTTAAAGATTAATTTTTTTCTTCTAATAATATAGGACCCACAAATTCACATGTAATATAATAAAGATCAAACATGTGACTGACATTCATGTCAAAGCGATTGTCGAACACGTTCAACAGAAAGTGTTTATTAGTATACATTCCGTCAAATTGAAGTGTTCAAATGAGAAAAATATAAGTTCATGTATCGGCTTTACAAACCGATACAAGTTTAAGTGGCCAGGAAGCCATTAATTTAGTCTTGAGATTAATTATTTCTTATCCCTCGTACCAAACGAGCCCTAATAGTTTTCATAATTCTAAAGTGGATTTCATAAAAAATGAGAACCAAAACGACGGCGTTTAGTGCCACCAATGGGCATCACAACGTTAGAAACAACCCCCCCAACCCAACCTAAAACCCTTTAACTCAATTTCTCCTTCAGATTGAATTTCCAAATTAAGTGTATTTAGCAAAATTGCAAACTTGACCCTTACTATTTACTTTGAATTGTATATAAAAGAAAAGAGAGAAAAAAGCAGCTCAAAGTTGTATTACTATTATTCAGATGGAGATACGAGCAGTGCCACTCTTGTTGTTAATGTGTTATGCTCTTTGTTTAGCTTTGATTGATAGATCGGAATCTCTTCATTCCAACGGATTTTCCCCTCAAGGTATTAAAATAATAAAATATTTTATGGGTTTCGCTCTTTATATGCACATTTCATTATTTTTTTTCAACTTTTTGTTGGGATTTTAGTTATTTTTATTGATGTATAGAGACGATTTGCTGTTACTGCATTTGCATTTTTGTTATGTCAATTTGGTGAATTTTCATTTTTTGGGATTTTAGTAATGTTTTGTTAAGGCAATAGCATTTTTATATGCCCATTTCGTGATTGTTCATTTTAGTTTCAGGGATTTTAGAAAAGCTTTATTGCACTGTACACAAGATTTTCTGCTATGGCATTTGCATTTTATATGAGTTTAAGTTTTATTGCGTTGACAGTTTGAGAAATATTTATGCAATCAGATCACTTATTAGGTAAATACGAGTAAATTTCTTGATAAACATTAGTTAGTAATCTGGTAAAATGTTGGGACCTGCAATCATAGGTTAAAATTCACTAATAGTAGAAAAAAATCTTTAGATTGTTAGTGTACAACAACAACAACAACAACAACCACCCAGTATAATCTCACAAGTGGGGTATGAGTAGGGTGGTGTGTACGCAAACCTTACCCCTATCTTGGGAGTAGAGAGACTGTTTTCGATAGATGTATCATATACATGAAAACAAGACATGGGCATATCAAAAGAATTTACGTTATATGCATATAACGTAAATTCTTTTGATATGTAAATTCTTGATCTCATGTATATGATAATTTGGTAGTCTTCTTAGTGGAAAGCAATATATTCTATTTATGTACTTTTGCACCTGACATGTCCATTTGCCGATTTTGTTCAATTTTTGGGATTTTAATAGTCGTTCTTTTTGTTGGATGTGATAAACAAAGTCTATTCTTTATGAATTTTGGAGTTTGTATGCCATTTGTGATTTTTAATTTTTGCTGGGAAATAGTAATTATTGTTGTGTTCATTTGACATGCCTATTTAATGATGTTAGATATAACTATGTAATTGTCCCACATTGGAATAAGAGTAGTATCCCCTTTGTATAGAGTAGCTACAAATAACACCTCTTGTATTGCATCACATACAATATCAATATATCATATTTTCTCCCGTGCTTTCTCACATGGTATCAGAGCTATCGTGAGAGATTTATCGCTGTGCATAAATTCCAGCGATTCCGGGAAGTAAAATCAGTCACCGGAACCCTTTTTTTCCGGCGACTTTCAAAGTTGTTTTGCGTCTGCTTTGTCTGGGTCAGTGTTGTGCACAAAATCCAACACTACCACAAGAGTAGTCACTGTCCGGCAACCAAATCCCAGTGAAAATCTCCGGCGGTACTGTAGCTGTCCAAAGAAAATTTTCCGGCGAAGTTCCAACGTTGCGTGGGCCACCTTCCGACCATTTTTTGGCGACGACTCTTCAGGACAGATTGTTTCCCTTGCAATTCCGAGCCTATCCATCCAGGTTACACCAAATTCCGACCACTTTTTTATTTTTCCGGCGTGAATAGTGATTTCAAAAAGTTGACTTCCGGCCATTTTTTGAAAAAGTTCCTTCAGAACAGTTGGGTCTTCTGGTAATTCCGATCCTACCCCTACTGTTTTTATTTCATTCCGACCACTTTGAATATTTTCCGGCTGCAACAGTAACTTTCCAACTGCTACAGTAGTTTACTATTCTGGTTCAGTGTTCCTTACTCTATTTTCAGTGGATTACAGTTGATTATTTCTCTTATTTGGTAATAATTTACAAGATGTCTTTGGGAATTGATGTTTTTGGGTCTAAAAGCATGAGTTCTGGAAACTCTAATGTTATGATTACCTCGGAACCTTTAATGGGAGGTTCAAACTACTTAGCTTGGGCTTCATCTGTCGAGTTGTGGTGTAAAGGTCAAGGTGTGCAAGATCATCTGATTAAACAGTCTAGCGAAGGAGATGAAAAGGCGATAGCGCTTTGGGCAAAAATTGATGCTCAATTATGTAGCATCTTGTGGCGTTCTATTGATTCTAAGTTGATGCCTTTGTTTCGGCCATTCCAGACATGTTATTTGGTTTGGGCAAAGGCTCGTACGTTATACACTAATGATATATCTCGCTTCTATGATGTGATATCACGGATGACAAACTTAAAGAAGCAAGAATTAGATATGTCTACTTACTTGGGTCAGGTACAGACAGTCATGGAGGAATTTGAGACATTGATGCCAGTTTCTGCTAGTGTATCAAAACAACAAGAGCAACGACAGAAAATGTTTCTAGTTCTTTACACTCGCTGGACTTCCTCATGATCTTGATTTAGTACGAGACCAGATTTTGGCGAGTCCGACTGTCCCTACAGTTGATGAATTATTCTCTCGACTACTTCGCCTTGCTGCAACACCAAGTCACCCAGTGATTTCATCACAGATACTTGATTCCTCTGTTCTTGCATCCCAGACAGTGGATGTTCGGGCATCTCAAGCTATGGAGAATAGACGAGGAGGCGGTCGTTTTGGGAGATCTAGACCCAAGTGTTCTTATTGTCACAAACTTGGACACACTCGCGAAATGTGTTATTCCTTAAATGGCCGTCCACCCAAAAATGCCTACGTTGCTCAGAGCGAGACTACAGGTAACCAGGGCTTTTCTGTATCTAAAGAAGAATATAATGAGCTCCTTCAGTATCGAGCAAGTAAGCAAACATCTCCACAAGTAGCCTCAGTTGCCCAGACTGACACTCCTATTGCTGGTAATTCTTTTGCTTGTGTTTCCCAGTCTAGTACTCTTGGACCATGGGTCATGGACTCAGGCGCTTCTGATCATATCTCTGGTAATAAATCACTTTTGTCGAATATTGTATATTCACAGTCTCTTCCTACTGTTACTTTAGCCAATGGATGTCAAACTAAGGCACAAGGAGTTGGACAAGCCAACCCATTGTCTTCTATCACCCTAGATTCCGTTCTTTATGTTCCTGGTTGTCCTTTTAGTCTTGCATCTGTTAGTCGTTTGACTCGTGCCCTCAATTGTGGTATATATTTTATTGATGATTCTTTTATTATGCAGGACCGCAGTACGGGACGGACAATTGGTACAGGTCGTGAATCAGAAGGTCTTTACTACCTTAACTCGCTCAGTCCTTCCACAACATGTCTAGTTACAGATCCTCCAGATCTAATCCACAGACGTTTAGGACATCCGAGTTTATCCAAACTTCAAAAGATGGTGCCTAGTTTATCCAGTTTGTCTAGATTAGATTGTGAGTCGTGTCAGCTTGGGAAACATACCCGAGCTTCCTTTACGCGTAGTGTTGAGAGTCATGCAGAGTCTGTTTTCTCCTTGGTTCATTCTGATATATGGGGTCCTAGTAGAGTCAGTTCAACCTTGGGATTTCGTTATTTTGTTAGCTTTATTGATGATTACTCAAGATGTACTTGGCTTTTCTTAATGAAAGATCGTTCTGAGTTATTCTCTATATTCCAGAGTTTTTGTGCTGAAATCAAAAACCAATTTGGTGTCTCTATCCGCATTTTTCGCAGTGATAATGCCTTAGAATATGTATCTTCTCAGTTTCAGCAGTTTATGTCTTCTCATGGAATTATTCATCAGACATCTTGTCCTTATACCCCTCAGCAAAATGGGGTTGCAGAAAGAAAGAATAGGCACCTTATTGAGACTGCTCGCACACTTCTAATTGAGTCTCGTGTTCCGCTGCGTTTTTGGGGCGATGCAGTTCTCACAGCTTGTTATTTGATTAATAGGATGCCTTCATCTCCCATCAAGGGTCAGATTCCACATTCAATATTGTTTCCCCAGTCAGCCTTATACCCTCTTCCACCTCGGGTTTTTGGGAGCACATGTTTTGTTCATAACTTAGCCCCGGGGAAAGATAAGTTAGCTCCTCGTGCTCTCAAGTGTGTCTTCCTTGGTTATTCTCGTGTTCAGAAGGGATATCGTTGTTATTCACCTGAATCTTCATAGGTACCTTATGTCAGCTGACGTCACATTTTTCGAGTCTAAACCTTTCTTCACAACTGATGTCACTTCTGCTGACCACCATGACATATCTGAGGTCTTACCTATACCGACTTTTGAGGAGTTTAGTAATCCTCCTCCACCTTCAACCACAGAGGTTTCACCCATACCAACTTTTGAGGAGTCCAGTGTTATCCCTCCTAGTTCCCCAGCCACAGGAACACCACTCTTGACTTATCATCGTCGTTCGCGCCCTACATCAGGCCCATCTGGTTCTCGTCCTGCACCTGACACGACTCCTACTGTGGATCCTGCTCCTAGTACACCGATTGCACTTCGAAAAGGTATACGGACCACACTAAACCCTAATCCTCATTATGTTGGTTTGAGTTATCATCGTCTGTCATCTCCCCATTATGCTTTTATATCTTCATTGTCCTCGGTTTCCATCCCTAAGTCTACAGGTGAAGCATTGTCTCATCCAGGATGGCGACAGGCTATGAGTGACGAGATGTCTGCTTTACATACAAGTGGTACATGGGAGCTTGTTCCTCTTCCTTCAGGTAAATCTACCGTTGGTTGTCGTTGGGTTTATGCAGTCAAAGTTGGTCCCGATGGCCAGATTGATCGACTTAAGGCACGTCTTGTTGCCAAAGGATACACTCAAATATTTGGGCTAGATTACAGTGATACCTTCTCTCCAGTGGCTAAAGTGGCATCAGTTCGCCTTTTTCTATCCATGGCTGCAGTTCGTCATTGGCCCCTCTATCAGTTGGACATTAAGAATGCCTTTCTTCATGGTGATCTTGAGGATGAGGTTTATATGGAGCAACCACCTGGTTTTATTGCTCAGGGGGAGTCTCGTGGCCTTGTATGTCGCTTGCGTCGGTCACTTTATGGTCTAAAGCAGTCTCCTCGAGCCTGGTTTGGTAAGTTCAGCACGGTTATCCAGGAGTTTGGCATGACTCGTAGTGAAGCTGATCACTCTGTGTTTTATTGCCACTCTGCTTCAAGTCTATGTATTTATCTGGTAGTCTATGTTGATGATATTGTTATTACGGGCAATGATCAGGATGGTATTACTAATCTGAAGCAGCATCTCTTCCAGCACTTTCAAACTAAGGATCTAGGCAGATTGAAGTACTTTCTAGGTATTGAGGTTGCTCAATCTAGCTCAGGTATTGTTATTTCTCAAAGGAAATATGTGTTAGACATTCTTGAGGAAACAGGGATGACAGGTTGCAGACCTGTTGACACGCCGATGGATCCGAATTCTAAACTTCTGCCTGGACAGGGGGAGCCGCTTAGCGATCCTGCAAGCTATAGGCGGCTGGTTGGTAAATTAAATTATCTCACAGTGACTAGGCCCAACATTTCTTATCCTGTGAGTGTTGTAAGTCAGTTTATGAATTCTCCCTGTGATAGTCATTGGGATGCAGTTGTCCGCATTATCCGGTATATAAAATCGGCTCCAGGTAAAGGATTACTGTTTGAGGATCGAGGTCATGAGCAGATCGTTGGGTACTCGGATGCTGATTGGGCAGGATCACCTTCTGATAGACGTTCTACGTCTGGATATTGTGTTTTAGTAGGAGGAAATTTGGTGTCCTGGAAAAGTAAGAAACAGAATGTAGTTGCTCGGTCTAGTGCAGAAGCAGAATACCGAGCAATGGCTATGGCAACATGTGAACTAGTCTGGACCAAACAATTGCTCAAGGAGTTGAAATTTGGTGAAATCAGTCGGATGGAACTTGTGTGCGATAATCAAGCTGCACTTCATATTGCATCAAATCCGGTGTTTCATGAGAGAACTAAACACATTGAGATTGATTGTCACTTCGTCAGAGAAAAGATACTCTCAGGAGATATTACTACGAAGTTTGTGAGATCGAATGATCAACTTGCAGATATTTTCACCAAGTCCCTCACTAGTCCTCGCATTGATTATATATGTAACAAGCTCGGTACATATGATTTATATGCTCCGGCTTGAGGGGGTGTTAGAGATAGCTATGTAATTGTCCCACATTGGAATAGGAGTAGTATCCCCTTTGTATAGAGTAGCTATAAATAGCACCTCTTGTATTGCATCACATACAATATCAATATATCATATTTTCTCTCGTGCCTTCTCACAAATGAGATTATAGTACTGATTATTGCTCTGCGTGAATAGAAGTTTCTTTGACAAATGAAATGCCCATTTTGTGATATCGTTTTCTTATGTGGAGATTTTTGTCATTTGTACTGCCTTTTTGGAAGATCTTTGCGTTTGATATGTCCATTTCTGGATTTCATGGACTTTGAGATTTTGATATTTTGTTTGGTGTTGATTTTGCATTTGCTGTGCTCATTTCGTGTTTTTTTCCCCAGGTTTTAGTAACTATTACTGCTGCATAAGCAAAGTTTTCAGCATTTGATTTGGCCATTTCTTAATTTCATGTTTCTTTCTTGTCGGATACAGACACTGTCATCGTTACCCTTGCTTCAACCACCCTCTCCCACACTTTCATGGTATGACTCAGTAATTTGATACCCCTATAATTGTTACAACTCTGGATATCACCTTTGTTCTTATACAATGGAACCACCGTACTCCACCTCCACTCATCCGGCATCTTCTTCGCCTTAAAAATAACATTAAACAACTCAGTCAACCACTCCAAACCTGCTCTTCTCACACACTTCCAAAATTCCACCGGAATCTCGTCTGGCCCGGTTGCTCTGCCCCTACTCATCTTATGCATAGCTCCCACGACCTCCTCAACCTCGATACGCCTGCAGTGCCCAAAGTCTTCCGGCATCTTCTTCGCCTTATGCGCCGCATGCGGGCCTACATGAGGAGGTTAAACGACGCTTCTCGGAGGGGTTAGATGAGATCGTACGCCACATTCCGCCTGTTGAGAAGCTATTCATAGGAGGTGATTTCAATGGTCATATTGGGTCGACCGTAGGTGGTTATGGCGAGGTGCATGGAGGCTTCGGTTTTGGGGAGAGGAACGGAGAAGGTACCTCGTTGTTGGACTTCACTAAGGCTTTTGGGTTGGTGATTGCGAACTCTAACTTTCCGAGGAGGGAGGAGCATTTGGTTACATTTCAAAATGCAGTGGCCAAGGCTCAGATTGACTATCTCCTCCTCAGGAGGTGTGACAGAGGGTTGTGCAAGATCATTCCGGGTGAGATACTCGCGACGCAGCATAGGATCTTGGTGATGGACGTTGGTATTATGTTAAAGAGGAGGAAAAAGTCTGCTCGAGGAAGACCGAGAATCAGGTGGGGAGCCTTGACTAAGGATAAAGCCCAAGAGTTGGAGGAGCGGTTGTCGGCTATGGGAGCTTGGAGGAGCAGTGGTGACGCAAGCAATATGTGGTCAGCGACAACAAATTGTATAAGGGAGGTTGCGAGAGAGGTGCTAGGGGCCTCGATGGGCGTCTCTGGTCGGCACAAAGGAGACTGGTGGTGGAGTGAAGTGGTCCAAGGTAAAGTAAAAGCGAAGAAGGCGGCGTACCTGAAGTTAGTGAGGAGCATAGGTGAGGAGGAGAGGCGAGCGTGTATGGAGAGGTATAAGGAAGCTAGGAAGGAAGCTAAGCTGGCGGTCACGGAGGCTAAGAATGCGGCTTATAGTCGTATGTACGAGGAACTGGGGGAAAAGGCGGGGAGAAGAAGTTATTCCAACTGGCCAAGTTGAGAGAGAGGAAGGCTCGAGATTTGGACCAAGTGAGATGCATCAAGGACGAAGAGGGTAGAGTATTGATGGAAAATGCCCAGATTAAGTGGAGATGGCAGACTTACTTTCATAAACTTCTGAATGAAGAAGGGGATCGGGATATTGTGCTAGGCAAATTGGAGCATTCCGAGAGTCATCGTGACTGTGGGCACTACAGGCGTATCGAGGTTGAGGAGGTCGTGGGAGCTATGCATAAGATGAGTAGGGGCAGAGCAATCGGGCCAGATGAGATTCCGGTGGAATTTTGGAAGTGTGTGGGGAGAGCAGGTTTGGAATGGTTGACTGAGTTTATTAATGTTATTTTTAAGGCAAAGAAGATGGCAGATGAGTGGAGGTGGAGTATAGTGGTTCTATTGTATAAGAACAAAGGTGATATTTAGAGTTATAACAATTATAGGGGTATCAAATTACTGAGTCATACAATGAAAGTGTGGGAGAGGGTGGTTGAAGCGAGGGTAAGGATGACAGTGCCTGTATCCGACAACCAGTTCGGGTTCATGCCGGGTCGTTCTACTACAAAAGCTATTCACCTTGTTAGGAGGTTGGTGGAACTGTACAGAGAGAGGAAGAAGGATCTGCACATGGTGTTTATTGACCTAGAGAGAAAGCGTATGACAAGGTTCCTAGAGAAGTCCTCTGGAGATGCTTGGAGGCAAAAGGTGTGTCAGGTCCCTGCATTATGGCGATTAAGGACATGTATGATGGGGCTAAGACTCGGGTCAGGACAGTAGAAGGCGACTCCGAGCATTTTCCGGTTGTGATGGGGTTACACCAAGGCTCTGCACTCAGTCCGTTCTAATTCGCCCTAGTGATGGACGCGTTAACACACCATATTCAAGGAGAGGTGCCATGGTGCATGCTATTCGCCGATGACATAATTCTGATTGATGAGTCGTGAGCTGGTGTCAACGATAGGTTGGAGGTTTGGCGACACACCCTTGAGTCTAAGGGTTTTAAGCTGAGCAGGACGAAGACGAAATACATGGAGTGTAAATTTAGCGCTGAGCCGGGGCAAGTGAGCGTGGATGTGAGGCTTGAATCACATGTCATCCCAAGTAAAGGTAGCTTCAAGTACTTGGGGTCGGTTATCCATGGGGGATGGGAGATCGATTGGGATGTCACACACCGTATTGGGGTAGGATGGATGAACTGGAGATTAGC
The DNA here is from genome assembly GCF_000393655.2 of Nicotiana sylvestris. Classification (NCBI taxonomy): domain Eukaryota; kingdom Viridiplantae; phylum Streptophyta; class Magnoliopsida; order Solanales; family Solanaceae; genus Nicotiana; species Nicotiana sylvestris. The sequence continues at coordinate 150,634,725 of NC_091067.1, forward strand.
ATCTGGAGTCCTGTGTGACAAGAGAGTGCCACCATTACTCAAAGGTAAGTTCTATAAAGCGGTGGTTAGACCAGCCATGATGTATGGGGCTGAGTGTTAGCCTGTTAAGAACTTATATGTCCAGAAGATGAAAGTAGCAGAAATGAGGATGTTAAGGTGGATGTGCGGGAACACTAGGATGGATAAGATTAGGAATGTTGATATTCGGGAGAAGGTGCTCGTGGCTCCTATTGATGACAAGATGCGGGAAGCAAGACTCAGATGGTTCGGGCATGTTCAGAGGAGAAGCCCAGATGCTCCGGTAAGGAGGTGCGAGCGGATGGTCGTAGAGGGCACGAGAACAGGTAGAGGGCGGCCTAAGAAGTATTGGGGAGAGGTGATCAGGCAGGATATGGTGAGGCTTCAGATTTCCGAGAACATGACACTTGATAGGAAGATGTGGAGGTCGAGTATTAGGGTTATAGGTTAGGAGCTAGTTGAGTCTTGCCTTAGTATTTTTGTGAGACTGGTATGATAGGTTTTATTTATTATTTTATTTACTATTTCGCTTTTCAGTGCAGGACATATTTACTAGCTATCGCTTATGCTTTGCATCTTTCTTCTGGATTTCATGTTGTTCCTATTCTTCATATGATTTCTGTAGTGATACTACTATTGTCTCCTTTTGTCTTTTTCTTTTCTTGAGCCGAGGGTCTTTCAGAAACAGCCTCTCTATTCCTTCGAGGTAGGGGTAAGGTCTGCATACACACTACCCTCCGCAGATCCCACTAGTGGAATTTTACTGAGTTGTGTTGTTGTTATTTCTTGTGGAGATACTGATAGCTTTGCTTAGTGAATAAACCAAATGTTTTGTTTATGGATTTTGCATTTGATTTACCCGTTTGATCTCGGTCTTTCGAGGTTTTTAGATAAAAAATACTTATGCTTTTGGCATTTACATTTGCATTTGAGATGAAAATGATTTGTTTGTGATTGCAGATGAGAATTACTACAAGGGTTTGTCTTCGGGTGCTATAAAATGTAAAGATGGATCAAAGAAATTCACCAAGGATCAGCTCAATGATGATTTTTGTGACTGCCCAGATGGTTCTGATGAGCCAGGTTTGGATTTAAGTGACTAAATGGTTTTAAGATCTGGTTTTGGTTTAACAGTTTCTTTTCTTTGCTATAATGTGTGTGTTTGATTGAGAGACTTGGGTTTGCAGGGACCTCAGCATGCCCCAATGGAAAATTTTATTGCAAAAATGCAGGACATATTCCTCTTTCAATATACTCGTCAAGGGTGAATGATCGCATTTGTGGTATGAATCCTCGTGTTCTTGCTTTTCTGTAGTATTTGATCAGCATCAAAGTGCTTAGTGTGGTCCGCAGCTGTATGATTTTATTCTTTACCTAACTAAGCAGATATGTGAATGACATGTATTGCACTGCATATACTGGCTATTGTCACTATCATCTGTGTGTGTTGGACATTTGAGTTGAGGAGAAGCTATTTTTTGCGAAGTTTGATTCCTGAAGAATTTATTATCAGCATTGACGCTTACTCGTCCTTTTCGCACAGGTCATTGTCTATTAATTAGCTGAATATTTGCCCCTACCCCTTGTTTGAAATGTTGGTTAATTGGTGACCTTTACGTCAAATGGCATAATAATGTGTAAAATCAAAAATATAATTGTTAATTAGCTCTAGTTGTCCAAAAAGTATTTATGTTATAACTCAAATTTCCTCTATGAACAAAGGTGGACCTATGATTGGAGAAGAGGGGTTACCGGACCCCGTTAACTTTGGCAAAAGTTCTGAATATTTAAGTGTATATATATTGAAAACGGTCGTATATTTTGCTTGGAACCTAAGATGAAAAGTCCGATGGGCGCACTGGTTGAGCAGTTCGCTCATGTGCCCCTCTACCTTCAAACATTGGGGCCGCCTCTGTCTATGAAAAATATTTGCTCTTAATGTGGATAAAGCTTGACCTGTTCATAGCACCTGTTTGAGTTCTATTGTATGAAAACGAGGAGCATACCCAACTTTATTGTTCTCTTACTCAATGAAAGCAAGGACTATTATCTGTGAAAGGCTACAAATGCATGTTATGATTTAAATTCCTAATTGAAAAGATGGATAGAAAAAGCAATTATCACCTTGGGCTGCATTTACAAAGTATAGTACAATGGCAAATGAAAATGAGGAAAATTAGTCTCTTCTTGACCCCCCTTATACGCCTAGGGTGACTCTAGTCCTGATAATGGTTTGTTGTTGATAAGTTGAGCCTGATAATGGTTTCCTAAAACGCGTTCCTTTGCCCTATGAAACTGGTAATGAGAGTCCCATTCTACCTCTTGGTCTTTCACTATCTATTTTTTCTGATCTTAGTGTTTGGGGTTGGGCCTGGAAGGTCTCTTAACGCCTTCCTTTTTATTTGATTGACTACTTCATTGTCATTAACTGACCCATTTTACAGTTATGAATCATGAGGAACCTCTATGAAGACAAATCATTTTCCTCTTGGATTCACTAATCTAAATTCATGAGAAAATAAGGTCAACTATTTTCTTTTGCTTTCTTGTTTACCAGCCATCCAAAAAGTAAACAAAATCACTCTACTCTGTTTTCTCTTCCAGTTTCTCTCATTCTAGTTCCCTTCATTTCTCTTCCTTTTGCTAGTTCTGAAATGTAGAATAAATCGAAATTTAGGTCCACTGCGGTCCAAAGTAACTCATATTTCTAGTTTCAGTTCTGCTGCACTAACTATCCCTCAAAAATAAACAAATAAAAAGTGCACCACCACATCGCTTTGTAAAATTAAGCCAAAGATATCTGTTGCACGCATATTTTCTGAAGATTTAAGATTTCAATTGATCATCATCATGCATATCGTTATGCATAAAAGGTGGGCAAAAGGTTCTGTACATAAGGGGGTGATTGGATGCTTGTCGAATGAAAGACATACATACCTCGAGGATGCTAATAGGTTGATATGCCATATTCTTTGCCAGATTATGTGTGCCATGCTTATGTAAAGAATGCCATTTATTTCCAAAGCACTATGAAGAACTGATCTATGAGGGATTTACGGATTGGGGAGAAGCCATTTACTCTTCTATTCTTATATTTGTTATGATAAGGAGATTACTTTTAAGAGGCTTAACGCGCATATTGTCACTAACTCTTCCGTAAAATGCTAGCCCTGTCGTCTCTCTTTTCCTTTGTAGATCATTTTTTCTTGCCTCTGGTCTTCACTTGCCAATCTCCTTGTGTTGGTGAAGTCATATCTATCTATATTTCTTATGGTTTCCATAAAGCATTTGTATACAATTTCTCAAATATATGAATGCCTATGGTTTAATATCCAAACGGGGAATCTCATGTATGCTGCTGTTGTTTTTGACTTTTGAATTCTCCTATTGAGTATTAACAACCTTAATGGCACAATTGGGCAGATTGCTGTGATGGGAGTGACGAGTATGATGGCAAAACCAAGTGCCCAAATACGTGCTGGGAGGCTGGCAAAGTAGCTAGAGAAAAACTGAATAAAAAGATTGCTACATATCAGGAAGGTGTGACTCTTAGAAAGAAGGAGGTTGAAGAAGCTAAGCTGGCAATTGCGAAAGAGGAAACTGAACTATCCAAGTTGAAAAACGAGAAGAAGATACTTAAAGAGTTGGTTGAGCAGCTTAAGGGTAACTTTCTCTTCTCCCCTAAACGGGACTGTTCTTGAGAGGATTATTGTGTCTACTCTAGAGAAGGACCTCTTTGAACATCTGTAGAAGTGGTTCCACGTAATGTCTATAATTTCTACGTTATGGTATAAATGAAGCAAGAATAGATAACAAAGGATACGGAATTTTATTGATAAATTCCAAATTATGATAGGGACCGAAAGGTTTTGAAGTGAATAAGATACCGAAAAGCATAAAAAAATTAGATGGTTTTGAGTATTACAAGTTACCTTACGTTAAGCTAGAACTATTTATGGTAATTATATATCTTTCTTTATAGTTTTTATCTAGAATCTTTTATACAAAAGGAAGACTCTTACATTTTGCAACAATGTGCTTACTGTTATGCTCAAACAGACCTTCATGATGAATTCTTGTTTATATGTATCCCTTTCACCTCTTGTTAATCATTTTTACAAAGTGATATCCTGTAGTATGAAATATTTCAGTCACTAAGATGTGTTTTCCCTTTGCAAGGTGAGAGCTTATGAGCAGTTGAATAATTTGCTTCTTTAAATTTCTCTTACATTTACTTCTGTTCATATAGAGCGCAAGGAACAAATAGAGAAGGCTGAGGAGGAAGAACGGTTAAAGAGAGAAAAAGAAGAGAAGGATCAAAAGGAATCTGAAGATGCTAAAGTAGAGACAACTAAATCTGAGGAAAAAACTGAAGTTCAAGAAGATGCTGTGAAGAACGACGTCCACGATAAGATTGGCCTACTCAACGGCTCTCCATCTGTACGGTTAACTGTTTTATGTTGAGAGTTCTTTCTAAAGAAAATGTTTGTATGTTAAGAGATTTCACCTAATTAAATGATGTCAACACATATAGGTTGCGATCTACATTGACCGACATTTTTCCGTCTTCAGGATGTCCAAACTTATTGAAACTTTTATGAATTTCAGAAATTAAAATTTTCTTTCCTAGGATATTTTCACAGAAATGTGTCCAGAGGGAGTAATGTTACAATGTTTTTTCCACACTGAGAATATGATAAACTGATCTTGACAAAGGGGCACATCAGCAGAATTACCCAAATAAAAAGAATACAATCATCAACAAACTGGAATTGATGTAGGAGGATATTACTTAAATACTTCATGTTTCCTGTTAGATGTTACCCCCTCCTCCTCTGGGGGTAGTTAATTGCTCACAGAGTGAATAAGAGGATAGGAAGAAAGTTCAGTTAACTTTAAGTGAATAAATATTGTTAGGCTCTTTGATTCATTTACCTATTCCTCTCTATCTAAATATCCTCTTAGCTTTTGTCTCTCTTTAAGATCCTCAAGCGGTCTGGTTGTAGTGAATGCTCTTGATCTTACTGGAGAACAGTGTTCTCTGCAATCTACCAATTATCATTGTAAAATCATCTTGTATCGTATATGTTGCTTGTTCTGGTGCTTATTTCATATTTTGTTAGGATGTGGTAGAACGCCCTGACGAAGATATGGACAAAATCGAGCATGATGACCAGTCCCACAAGGATGAAATTGAGCAGGTTCCTGAGGATTCTCAGGTTTGTCAAAAGCTCCTTCAGATGTGATAGTTCAACTTGTCTTGGTGTATGACTGATGGCTATCTAGAATTTCACCATAAGAAAAATGTCTCCTTAATCACATGCATGCATACTCCTTCCATACAGCCAAAATTGCGCTCAGTGTTCGTTGTTGGAAACAATAGAACTTTGGAGTTAATTGCTTTTTCCTTGTAGGACACTGCAATTTGTTGAAAAAATGAGGACTTGCACTGCCATTTAACTTGCAAATGTAACTACCATTGCACACTTTTACCAGTTTGTGAACATGTAATAAGTACTTAGATAAATTGAACTTTGTCCAGAATTTGGATACAGAGCCCGTGCCATTTCAGGATGGAAACCTGGCATAGACTGCTAAATATAAAGTGCACGACTATCCATTCTTTTGTCTAACTTTACTTACAGTGGGAAGAAACTACTGTATACAAGAAGTATACCAGAAAGTTAGAGAGCCTACACAAAGTCGATCAATTATGTATTGGATTATATCTCTGTGAACTATATGATATCATGTAGTTATTACATGCATTTCGCCAGAACTGAACTCTGATTTTCCTGAATCAATTGAACATTGGTTTGGCCATTTTATGTGATGTTTGCACTACTTGATGAACAAACCTTCAATGTAAGTGCACGGATATTTAATCCACTCAAGTACGAGGAGCTTAAAAAGGAATTCGTAGAAACCTGGCCAGAGAGTAAAAGGGCTACTTCAATGGAATTTTGTATGTTTGGCAAAATTGAAGTTACTGTGTGACTCAAATCTTTGGTAAAACATTCTTCAACTCCCCCAATAAATATGAAGGGACGGGTGAGGTGCAAAAAGATTAATCAAAATGCATGAGTTGCTTAATGTTCAAGATTGGTGGTACTTCTGCAATGTTGACCGCAGCAACATCAATGCTCCTGGAACTTTTTCTATATGTTTCTTTGCCTTCAGCTAGTTATTGTTATATGTAGCACTACACATCCAAAAGGATGAAGATTGTGGGAATTTGATATCCTTGATTGAAAGATGAAAAGATAAGCTTTATTCTTTGGGTACTCAGCAAGGCCTAATTGACGGTTTAGGTGCTTGTATTGCTGCCCTATGTCTATTAAGTGACATGGAAATTAGTGATCAAGAAATTCATCATTTTGGTAACCTAAATTTTGTGATTTTCTTTCACATTTCCAGGAGAAAGATACTACTGAAAATACCGAATCATTGTCAAAAGAAGAGTTAGGTCGTGTTATTGGTTCTCGTTGGCTGGGAAAAAAAAGTGAGCAGGCAAATGAGGAGGTTGATGCTGGAACTAAGAGCAACTATGACAGCAGCGATGAAGGACCGACTGATACTCATGAAGAGGAATACCATGGATATGATTCGGAGGATGATGAGCACAAGTATGAAGATGACGAAACGGAGGACCCAGTTGAAGATCTTGGGGGAGAGGACCACGATTCAAGTTCTTCATACAAGGCTGAGTCTGATGATGATTCTGATTTCTCAGGTGTGCAGGATAAGAATGATATGTTGCTAACTGCTGGTAAATGACATAGATATATCATTTTTCTCAATGTAATTTTGCAGATGTTACGGCCACAAGTAATCCTTCATGGATGGAGAAGATACAGCGAACAATGAAGAGCATTTTCCGCTCTGTGAATTTGTTCCAAACTCCAGTGAACATTTCTGGTATGAATAGAATTCCTGCTCTTAAACTCCTTTCAGAAAGAAATAATGAATTATGTCTTTGGTGTTTTGCTTCCACAGATGCTGCCCATATACGCAAGGAATATGATGAGTCAAGTGCGAAGTTGTCAAAGGTCCTATCAAGGATATCTAGTTTGGAGAAAAAGCTCAAACAGGATTTTGGTAGGTATTGAATTCATGTTTCTATGTTTATCTGTTTTTTCTGTCCTTTTCGATATGCTGATCTGCAGGTTCAATTGCAGGCCCAGAGAAGGAATTCTATTCATTCTATGGTCAATGCTTCGAGAGCAAACAGAACAAGTGATGAATCTTTCATTGTCCTGTTGACCTTTGTTAAGCCTATGGTTTTTTTTTATGAAATATTCTTTTGTTATTTCGTCATCTGTCACTGATAAATATTTGCTTCAGGTACACATACAAGATTTGTCCTTTCAAAGAAGCAACCCAGGTCGAGGGCTACAGTACAACTCGTTTGGGGTAAGCACTTCCACAGCTTAAGCATGTACATTCCTTGAATCACTCTATATATCCGAGAATGATAGTCAATTTCCTGTGAAGTGGCAACCATAAGCACTTCCACAGCTTAAGCATGTACATTCCTTGAGTCACTCTATATATCTGAGGATGATAGTCAATTTCCTGTGAAGTGGCAACCATATATGAATGGTGCTGTGAAAATCGTCACAGTTCTGGAGTCTCATGCATTGGGTTTCCTTCTTTTCTAATCTTGGTTTTAGACCCACATTCTGTGGTAGAAGCGAAAAAGAGGTGAATAGATAATAAGTACTAAATTGTTTAAATTCGTCAGATAGCAAAAGAGACAGGTTCATATCATTTTACTTGTGGCTCCTGGAAAATGACGATGTGGGGTTGCTTTATTAATCTTTACCTGTCGCCTGAATGCTCTAAGATTGTGACTTATCATTTTTCTCGTTCTCTTGGTTTTTTTTCTTTTTATATGCTACATCAAAGGAATTGGGATAAATTCGAGGATTCCTATAGAACCTTGCAATTCTCAAGCGGGGACAAATGCTGGAATGGGCCAGATAGAAGTTTAAAGGCAGGATTCCCAACTTCTTTTGTTTGTGTTCTCTCAGCTGTCCTTTTATGTTGTCCCATAACTTCAATTATAGCATTCAGTTATAAATATTCTTGTTCGTCGTTTTTTCGTACAGGTCAAATTAAGATGTGGCCTGAAAAATGAGTTGACTGATGTAGATGAGCCCAGCCGCTGCGAGTAAGCACCGTTCTCTTCCGACCTGTGTATGTCTTTTGCGTGCTCTCTGTGTCGTTGCTTTTGTGCATTTCCATCTGACTAAGTTTGTTATGACAGATATATGGCATTTTTGTCTACCCCAGCTCTTTGTATCGAAGAAAAGCTGAAGGTTCTCTCCTAAACCCTGTGTTAGCTACCCTCGTCTTTCATCCCTATCCCTCCATATCAAATCTTTTTCTAACATTTCTTACTGAAAAACTATCTTTTCCCTCTTATGATCTCGAGTCTCTCTACCTATATTTTCTGTAAAACTTCTAATGGTGTAATAATGAAATGTTATAGGAGCTCCAAGATAAACTAGATATGATGAGCAAAGAACAACCTCAGAGTCATGATGAACTGTGATCTTCCGGACGAACTGCTCGAGATTGCTGCAAAGGCCTCAAGGGACACAAAGGCAACCGAGGTTAGAGTTGGGCTGTCTCAAAGAAAGAGTTTTTAGTTAATTTGCAGCAGTATCCCCTAAACATTTTTTTTCTCTGGACGTCGCTCACGTGGTTATCAATGTTTCCAAAACATGAACTAGGCTTCTATCAAGGAATTAGAAAAGGGATGGCTTGAAAGCTTTTAGGATGCCATTATCCCTTGTTACACATCATTGAATTAGTTCAGACTAGTTATACTGATCTTATTCTGCTGTTGTTTCGCAAAAGTGATCTAGTAAAGAAGTCTAGCCCTGGCTGTCTAAATGGGGCTAGAGATTAAAGGGATGACAATGGAAACATACAGATTTTGCAATGAGAAATATTCTATCATAGTTTTGACTGTGCCATCTTTGTTTATTTGTCTTTTTTTTTTTTTGGATAAGTAATTAAAGATCTTATAAATTTATGCACTAAGCCAGTGCATCAGGCATAATTACAGGTTGTGCAAACCCTCTATTGTATCTAGCATTCCATCTACATCATGTTCAATTACCAGATTGCACCAAAAAGCTAACAAAAAAATACATATCTGTTTAAGGCTGTGAATATTGCTCGATGTGCCTGTTATGATCGAAAAAATCAAGTGTCATGCGAAAATTAGTTAAACAAACCTTCAACGACGATATATCAGACAACGAAAGAGAAATCTACCAAAAGAAACACAAATATTTAACGTGGTTCGGTCAATTGACCTACGTCCACGGCGGAGATGAGCAATCCACTATAATAAAAGAAAGTACAAAATATTGAGAGAACAACCTCACGAAGAGGCAAACACAAGTGACACACTAACACTTGTCCCGTAAAGTTCTCCTCCTAAACACGACTCTCAAACCCCATATGACTACATTGTGGATGCTACTGAATGAAAATGATGGATCTTCAATTTATAGAGCTCCAAACCTTTTCCTACAAGGAAAGGGACTAGCCAAATATGGAAGATTTATATTGTCCTTCTAGGGAAAAAAATCCAATTATGGTAAATATGTTGTCCTTTCCTTCATGAGATAGGAAAACCAATTATGGTAAGAAAATCTGGACAAACACCTAACAATTCTCCCCCTTGGCCTGGATTTTCTGACAAAATAAACTTGATCCACCTTCTTCACATGGCCTTCAACGGGTCGCATTTCCAAATCTCCGCCACAAAGTTTGTCTCAACGTGCGTAGCACACCGGTCAAATTTCTCAGACAAAAATCACGATTATCGTCAAATATGTAAACCCGCCAAGATGAACCTGTCTTGAATCTTGCTCTGATACCACTTGTTAGAACCGAAAAAATCATGTGTCATGCGGAAGTTAGTAAAACAAACCTTCAACGACGATATATCAGACAACAAAAGAGAAATTTACCAAAAGAAACACAAACATTTAACGTGGTTCGGTCAATGGACCTACGTCCACGGCGGAGATGAGCAATCCACTATAATAAAAGAGAGTACAAAATACCGAGAGAGCAACCTCACGAAGAGGCAAACACAAGTGACACACTAACACTTGTCCCGTAAAGTTCTCCTCCTAAACACGACTCTCAAATCCCATATGGCTACATTGTGGATGCTACTGAATGAGAATGATGGATCTTCAATTTATAGAGCTCCAAACATTTTCCTACAAGAAAAGGGACTAGCCAAATATGGAAGAACCATATTTTCCTTCTAGGGAAAAAATCTAATTATGGTAAATATGTTGTCCTTTGCTTCATGAGATAGGAAAACCAATTATGGTAAGAAAATCTGGACAAACACCTAACAATTTCGTCAAATATGTTGCGGCTCTGCGCCTAGATACAAGGCGAGGTTAGTTGTTAAAGGTTTTGGCCAGAATAAGGGAGTTGACTTTGATGAAATTTTCTCCCCTGTTGTGAAGATGTCTTCTATTCGTGTGGTTCTAGGCTTAGCTGCAAGTTTAGATTTAGAGGTTGAGCAGATAGATGTCAAGACTGTTTTTCTTCATGTTGATTTAAATGAGGAGATTTATATGGAGCAGCCTGAGAACTTCGTAGTTAAGCTTGCAGATAAGCATGCGTTTTGCAGAAAATCGGCAGGCATGAAGCCTATCAATAGTTCCTCTACTTGAAGACATATTTGGCCCCTTGGCTGGAGGGGAGTTTGTTGGGCATATGCCCATATTGTCCAGCCAAAGGCCCAATGGATTAATCCTATTCTCTTTTGGTTTCCATTCCTATTCGGAATTGGATTCGGTGTTTATTCCTATTTTGAGTGGGTTTTAGCTTTAAGAGAAAGTACCACTCATGATCTATAAATAGGACAACCTTGGAGAATTATTCTATGATCATTGATACAAGTCTTTTTAATACTTAAGAACATAAGAGTGGTTTTTGAGAGAGCTTTCATTAAGAGAGATGAGAGAAGACAAATATTTGTTTTTGCTGCAGATTTTTATTCCGATCAACCAACTTCAAATCACGTTTTCCCATTCGTTAATCGTTGGATTGTGCTAAAATTTTGACTGAGTGTTCGTAACCTCTTGGTCTTTGATTTGAACGGTGGAGATCGGATTTGGAGCCCATAGGATCTGATTTCGAGCCTCGAACAACAGCTTCATTTTTGTGGATTCTCCTCTTTCTTCATTTGATTAGTTGTTGCTCTTGTTGCTATGTTGCTCCGTGTTTGGCACTTGTTGTGTAGTCAATTTGGAGAACTTTTGTAACCCTCTTATTGTTATAGTGGAGTTTTTTGGATCTTTGTGATCCCGTGGTTTTTACCTTCGATTTGAAAGGTTTTCCACATTAAAATTTGGTGTTCTTTATCTTCTTTATTTTCGGGTTTGCCTCTTCCTCGATATAACAGTGCCTTCAAAAATTCTATTGTTTCTTTCAAGCCAAATGGTCCACCAGATAGCTTGAGGTACGGTACTCCAAGTCTTAGAGATTTCTTACTAATTCCCTTTCTGCTCCAACCTTGCAAGAGCTCAACAATTGATTTTGGCATGGTCCCAACTCATGCCCAAAATTACCAGAAACATATTCCACAGCTGCCTAATGACCCTACAATGGAAGAAGAGATGGCCAACTTCTTCCGGATGCTCTTCACACAATGGACATCTACTGCACAGTTGAAACCCTCTCTTTTGGAGGTTTGATTGCGTAAGACAAGCCTCCCGAGCAACAATCCAAGAGAAACAAGCAACCTTCAAAGGAGCCTTGCTTCTCCGAACCTTTTCCCAAGGACATAATACCCCGACGCTGCTAGAATCCAGCATGTAGTAACAACTTTTGACTGAAAAGAGACCCTGTTGATCGCTTTTCCAACCTATGGAGTCTGTTTTGTTGTGATCCAAGGTTATGTTGTTTAACCTCTGAAGCAGAATGCATAGTCTTTCCACTTCCCAATCATTAAAATCCCTTCTTGGAAAAAGATTTCACCCTTGTGTTGAAAAGAATATTGCAATTTCTCCATTTTGTTGAGAAGATAAGCTGAAAATGTCCGTGAATTGGTCTTTTAGTGGGGTGTGACCCAACCATGCATCTTCCCAAAATCTGATTTTCCTCCCATCACCAAGAATAAAGCTTATATTTGACTTGAATTTGTTCCAATAACCTCTGATATTTTTCCATACTCCGGTACCATGAAAGGGTGTAGATATGTTTGTACTCCAGGGGTTCTCAAGTGTGAATTTTTCCACCAACACTCTCCTCCATAGCGCCTCTACATCCTTGTTGAATCTCCAATGCCATTTCATCAACATGCTTTCATTGTGACCTTTTAGGTTCTTAATACCAAGACCGCCTTTCCTTGTATCTCCAGTGACTAATTTCCAATTCACAACTAAGGCAGAAAGCATTGGATTGTTGATTTCCTTGCCAAAGGAAGTTTCGTCTCAATCTTTTCAAAACTGAGAGACATGGTGTAGGTAGGAAGTGCACTGTTGATTAAAGTGACTTTCCCCCCCTAAAGAAAGATATTGTCTCTGAATGTCTGAAACTATGTGCAGCAATTGCTTCAAAACTTGAAGAAGGGGCTCTTGCATTATCTATTAATTTTGATTTCTAAGAATGCAAGATTAGGATGTGAACAAATCCCCTTGGCTATTTGCAAATGATTATATTTACAGATGGTGAATAAGAAATAGTACTTAGCTATTATTCGGTATTTGGGTTTTCTACAATCCAACAAGCTAAGGATAAATTTTATACTTTTGCTTTAGTTCGAAACTATCATTATTTTGTTACTTAGAATTAATGAATTAGGAGAATATCCGCTGATAATAAATTATACGAGTTTTTATTTTCACGAAAAAGACTTAATGATCGCAACCATACAATTTTATTTTGTGTCAATTTCTTAAATTTTCATTTAGTTATTCTTTTTTTAGTAGGAGGCGCATTCCTTTGTAGCCTCGCCCTAAAATTGTTTTCAGCGGATGTTTGTGCCAGAGCAAGATAATTAACGTTAATTAGGACTATTAGTTGCAAAGTCAGGTGTTAATTAATCATTGATCAAATAGTACTCCATTTAATTCGTTTTATCTGGTGGGATTCGGAGTAGGAATATCAAATTATTACTTAATTTTAGTATGAATTCAGACTAAAAACTCTTCTAGTTTTTCCTTTAGAATGGTAAAAAAAAAAAAAAAAAAAAAAAAAAGAGGATAAAAAAGGCAATTTAAAATTCTTTATTTCAGTCCTCGAATTGAAAGATTACGCTTTCGATAAAGTATTTGTGGTTTCGTAGGGGAGATTGACCTTTCTAATGCATACTTAATCGGACAAGTAGTCTACGAAATCTCAACGGCTACCACCAAAGGATGTGATGTGGTGGATGTAACTGTTATTTCCTTAATCAGAGGTTTCGGGTTCAGGCCCTGAGTATAAAAAATCCTTGGTTGGGAGCGCTTCCCCCTGAATGGGGCGCGAATCCGGATATAGTCGAGCTCCAATGCGGGTACTGAACACCAAATATGAAACCAAAAAAAAAAAAAAATCTCAACGGCTGATGGGAAGATTCCTCTATATTATGCCTAGGGGTGTATATAGGCCGGGTTGGTTCGAATTTTACAATTACCAAACCAAATCAATTGTGTCGGGTTATTAAATCTAAAGACCAAACCAAACCAATAAAACTCGGGTTTTTCACTCTCGGATTTTCTCGGGTATTTCGGGTTTTTTTTTCCGGTAAAATCTTCGTAGAACAAAACATATAACATATGCTCAAAATATTCTTTAATCCTAGTAAGATACAACTATATAAAGTATTTTCCAAGAAAATAATACAAAATATGAGATGTGTCATGGCATTATCCTAAAATATTCAACAATAAAGACAATAAAATTATGTAATATAAATATTGCTAATTAAAAAGCCATAATAAAAATAAACATAATCTAAAAGTACTAAGTCATGCTAAAATAATAGACTAATAAGTAGGTTTAATTACATGACTAAACGCTAAAGAAAAATAAAAATAGGTTATGCATTTTTATCTAAATTATTGCAAAACAAAAAATAGATATTCAATACATTCTCGTTCGTAATATGGAATTGAATATCTTTTGTTAGCATTAGTATTGATTTGATTTTGGTTTGGGCTTTTGTTAGCATTATTTTATTTACTAATATTGATGGCTATAAAATTTATTGGAACATTCAAAAGTCCTAAGTCCAACTTTGAAATAATACCTTCAAAGATAAAATTATGAATTTTTTAAAGAAATATTTATAAATTACATCACAATAAGTATTTATATATTAAATATATCTAAAATTTCTATATATGTAATATCGGGTTGGTTTGGTTTCAGTTTGACTTTCTTTAGTTAAAACCAAACCAAACTAATTATGGTCGGATTTTTTTTCCAACACCAAATCAAATCAAACCAAACCATAGTCGGATTTTTTTTCTCGGTTTAACTCGAATTATCGAATTGGTGCGGTTTGTCGGTTTCCTTTGTACACCCCTAATTATGCCTACTTTTGTAACACGTAATCCTAAACTATCTTCCAACTCCAAACACTAAAAAAAATCATGATTAAAGAAATCCCTTTTTGAACTCCTCAAATTATAATTATGTCCCATTAAATAAAACATGGTAACAATTTATGTACAAGAGACATATAATGTTTCAAACTTTCAATTGATTTAATAACACTTGGTTTATCCCCCCGCCCCCCCAAAAAAAAAGAAAGATAGTTAATATTCAGATTATTGTACGATTTATGGTAAGCAAATCTTTTTTTAGGAACCATATTCCACTTTTTCATTGCAAAAAGACTATATTCCTCAAATATTCCTGAGAAATTTATATTTTTAACTGTTCTCAAAAATAATAATATATATATATATATATATATATATATGTATTATACACATATAATATGCATATTTTATATATTTTTTGGCTAATAGATGCAAATAGTTTCGATCGACTGGTCAATTTTGTATTTTGTAGGTATTATCACTTTTAGCCCGCGCTAGAAACTATTTACACTTAGTAGCTGAAAAGTATATAAAATTTGTAAAACATACATAATGTATATATACACAAAAAATATATAAATTTTATACATTTTTCGGCTATTATTTTTACAACGGTTATATAGTGTCATTTTTCCAATAGGTATTTTTACATTCCTATACACTATATGAAACTATATTACCCTCCTACTCAAGTTTTACTATAATTACATTTTATATACCCAATTACCATTTATGTGCATTTTAAGGGAATTAATGATAATAATTAGTGTCATAAAATTACTCTAACATATCTGCCACTCCCCCACTTTTATCTCTCCACATCCCGCCCCCTCCCTACGTATCTTGCACGAGAGAGCAGCAATTCCACCATTGACAACCATTAAAAAGCTTTGAAGTTTTGAATTCAAATTTGTTTTTTCAAAAAATATTGTTTGTTTGGATTGGATGTTGTTGCAAAGAATTGAGAATTTTCTCTACGTCTCTCTCTATCTCTCAATCCCAAATTTCAGTAATGTAAAGCAAAGGAAAAGAGAGCAGCAACTCCACCATTGACAACCATTAAAAAACTTTGAAGCTTTGAATTCGAATTTGAATTTTCAAAATTCATTATTTGTTTGGATTGGGTGTTGTTGCAAATAATTGGGAATACGGTTTGGAGTTTATATCTCAATTTTGAGGGGTTTTGGTGAAGATTAGACTTGGTTTTGGTTGAATTTCAGATTGGAAGAAGAAGAAGAACATGACATACATTATACAACATAAATTGTAGTAAAATTGTATCTTGTTATTTATATATTTTTCTTTTATTTTTTTAATTATTGTATGAAAGTTGAATAACATTGTATAAGATTATATTTAAGTTATATGATATTGTAGTTGTATATAACTGAGTAGAAATAATGTATGAAAATTGTAGATAAGTTGTATAATATATAATTAGTTGTATGAAATTTATTTTTACCATGTATAAATCAGATATAAAATATACTAAAGACATATTGTATAAAATTTGTATTTAAGCTGTATGTTATTATAGTTGTATTTAACAGGGTAGAAATAATGTGTGAAAGTTATAGATGTATAATATATAATTAGTTGTATGAAATTTATTTTTACTATGTATAAATCAGATACATAATATACAAAAGACATATTGTATAAAATTTGCATTTAAGATTATGTTATGCCCATTTAAGATCATGTAATTGTGATTGCATGTGTAACTTTGATTCGATTCCTGGTCGTTTTCGCTATCAATAATTTCTTAATTTTGTGTTTTCTTTTTGTATTTATGCGTTTCCAATGTATGTAATATGTTTTTGATTCCCTTGTTTTCTCCTCCTTTTTCGGTGTGATTATAAGAATGTCTCTTTCATGGGTTCTTCTTTTTACGCAAACCGTTGATAGTTATAAACGATTTAATGGCCATCTTTATGTATGAATCTTGGAAGTTTATTCTGGTCTCTAATGAGATGCTCTGTTTTGTATGATATTGATTTCTATCATGTGCACTTTGACTTTAATTTCCTGATGGGTTTCTGTTTCTCTTTTGTGTAAATATTTTTGACTAAATTTTCTTATAGGAAAAATAAGGCTTTTGGCTAATTGACCAAAAGTTAAACAGATGATAATGTACATAACTAAGTCGTATAGGAAGATTACTGTATTTTAAGGCGGACAAAAAATATTGAAAGAGAAGAGGAGAAAAAAAAGGAAAAGGGTGTAACTAAATACCTTAATTGAAGGCACTAATAATGGATTGAGAGCCTTTTAAGGTGGAATGTATATATTTTGTAAATAAAACTTGTGTAGGTAAGGTGATTTACTAAACATGAATATTTAGGGTAATAAAGTTTCCAATAGTATAGGAATCAAAAAGGGGATTTTTTCATTCCTATACACTATTTGAAACTTTATTACCCTTAATGTTCATGTTTAGCTAATTACCCGGCATAAACAAGTTTTGTTTACAAAATATATACAATTCATCTTAAAAGACTCCCAAATTCATTATTTGTGCCTTTAATCAAAGGATTTCGTTACACCATTTTTTTCTCTCCTCTCTCCCCTTTCTCTCAAGATTTTTCATTATTTTAAACTATTTCACTCATAAAATACTCACATAGCTTAAAGTCAGAACGGGGAGTATTTTAAGCTATGTTGATCTAGTTCAGGTTCTATCAAAGCCGACTGGCCATATGTTGTTTTCCAACACTGAATTGTTGTAATTTTGAATTTTTGGTGTCGTGGAATACTTTTTGTAAGATCTCTGAATTTATCACTTTCCTCAACTAGTGCTATTTTATGTTAGCTACTTTGCATTGAAATATACGGCTAATACAAGAATAAATATGCAGTTTAATCAGACACAAAACCACGGATAAATCCTCTAAACTGTTAAAGTTGATTAGTTGCTGTCAATTGATTTGGGATTAAGTATATTCAATAAATAATTGATAAATTAGAATTTTGGCCATATATGTGTGCTGCATAGGTTAAAATCGTAAATGCGAGCAAGATGTTTTACATTTATTTGCTTCTTCTACATGGTCTAGCAGACAAATGGTTATCTACAACATATTTATAATTTTCACACATTATTTCTCTCAGTTAAATACAACTAAAATAACATACAACTTAAATATAAATTTTATACGATATGTCTTTTGTATCTAATTCATACATAGTAAAACAAATTTAATACAACTTATTTACAACTTATCTAATATTTTCATACAGTATTTCTACTCAATTATATACAATTACAAAATTATACAACTTAAATATAATTTTAATAGAATATTATTCAATTTTCATACAATAGTTAAACAAAACAAAACAAAATATATATATATATATATAAACAACAGAATACAATTTTTCTACAATTTCGTAAATATAATGTATATCATGTCGTCTTCTTCTTCTTCTTCTTCTTCTTCTTCTTCTTCTTCTTCTTCTCCGTCTTCGAGTTTCAATATGGAATTCAGCCAAAATCAAGTCTAATCTTCACCAAAACACCTTCAAAATTGAGATATAAACTCCAAACCATATACCCAATTATTTGCAACAACACCCAATCCAAACAAATAATGGCTTTTGAAAACCCAAATTCGAATTCAAAGTTTTAATGCTTTTTAATGGCTGTCAATAGTGAAATTGCTGTTCTCTTTTCCTTTGCTTTACATTACTGAAATTATGGATTGATAGATAGAAAGAGACGTAGAGAGAATCACAATTCTTTGCAACAACACCCAATTCAAACAAATAATATTTTTCGAAAACCCAAATCAAATGAAGGAATATCCGCTCCTTTGTCTTTTGTAGGGTTGTTCTTTGAAAATATCTTCTTCTTCATTTAAAATCAAGCTAATCAGAGACGTTAATGGAGGTAGGAATTTTGAATAATAGTAAAAATTTTGTCTGGTTTTTGAAGAAGATGAAATAGGCGTTAATGGAGGATTTTCTGAGATTTGTGAAGAGAAAATCGTTGGTGAGTGCAAGATATGTGGGTGAGGGGGGGGGTGGGTGGGATGTGGAGAGAGAAACGTGGGAGAGTGAGAATATACGGTAGAGTTATTTTAGGATACGAATTAATATCATTAATTCCCTTAAAATGTACATAAATGATAATTGGATATATAAAATGTAATTATAGTAAAACTTGGTAGAGAAGGTAATATAGTTTGATGAAAAAATCCCCTTCCGATCCCATATTTATTAAAGCCCAAATAGGTCTTTAAAGCCCAAATAGCAAAGCTCATTCGTCTAGATTCTCCTTAATAGATCCCAATTCCGACAATTCTCCTTTAGATCAAACGACTTGCTGCTCTACTTTAACTCTTATCGCATCTCTTTCTCTCTTCAACTTGTAAGTTCCCTCTTCTTTTGTCTTTTCACTGTCTCGCTGTTGTTCCCGCAATTCCATTTTTGCCATTTTGTTTTGATTGTTTCCCTTAGTTTTGTTTAGATTATTTTTTTTTTGTTGTCAAGAAAGGCTTTGAAAATTTGATATTTGAAATCTAAGGATTTGAAATTTACCAATCTATACCCAACCTAAGCATCAGAATCATGCTTTAGGAGCTTAACTGGAGTAATTAATATCTCTAGTCATTAATCTGTACTGCTAAAGGAAGCCCTGGTAGCATTGAGATGTTTAGTAACCATCTTGATCCCTCTTAAGTCCTAATTCTTTGTTTATTATTCATAAATTTTGCCCCTTGAATTGCCCCATTTGTTTGTAGTATTGGTTTGAACTGTAATGGGACTAAGTTGGTCTTTGCATTTTCTTCAATGTCATGCTTTTTAGCCATAACATTTGTTGACCATCATTGTTTTTTTTTGAAGTTATTTGAACATTTTCTCAACAACATTGCTGTACTTTTGAGTCATATTTTGCTCTGGCTAAATGTAGAACAGGTAAAGATGGCTATATAACCTCCCAGTTCTACATGTGTATCAAATCTCTTGGTGCCACTTTCCTCTTTGCTAGTGCTGTGCCAAGCTGCGCTTGTTCTTGACTGTCTTCTCTTTCTTGGCAAGTTCAGTCTAAGGTAAGCTAAATATCTTTTGTGTTTTGCATTTTCTTTGTTCTCTTTTGGGTGTATATTGAGATATTGGAAGCTCAAAATTTTCAGAATTGTTTATTAGCATTGATGTGAAACATTGTTGCACATAATTTCTCTAGAAACAAGTTCCTGTATTCATGTAGGTATTCTAAAATATAAATTCCTTATGAGATTTAACTGGTATCGATTTTCAAAGCTTGATGCTATGTATTGGTCTGTTGCCTGCCACCGTTTACAGTAGTTATTGTTTCCTTCCCCTTTGCTGTGAGGGCTGATTGGGTTGGTCTGTTGATCTTTTGAGAGACACTAGTGAAGTTGATTTGCTGTGGATCTATGGTTAGGTATATTACATGCATTACTCATTTTGCCTACCTAACATAACCGTGTTGAATTGGTGAGACCTGGGAATGTGTATACTGTTTGGATCCTAAGTTGATGGTCCTACACTGTATACCTTTACTGGATAAACATAACTAGGTCTTTGTAATAATTAATATAGAACGATTCATGTCGTAATGGTTTGAATTGGAATACCATAATGGCCACATCCTATTTCCATTTTTTCCATAAAATGTTGAGATGTATTTGGTGAGAATAGTATGAGAAACATTAGCAATTGCTGGTGTAAAATATGAAAAATCAAAGGCTATTGCTTAGCTATAATTTTGTAAGTTGGTTGCTTATCAGTAGTAGACGGGAGTAGTTGGATAGCTTTAGTTCCATGGACCAAAGGTTGGAAATGAGATCGATGCTCTTGTATTTTTGTCTCTTAAATCAATAAAAAGCTTGTATATGAATCCAATGGTCCTTATTCAGAGGACATTTAATGGACCATGATCATAGAAGAATATTTCCCCAAGGCTGAGGGGTTATGTAAAGGCCACACAATCTCGTCTCGAACCTAATATTACCTAAAGGGTAAAGGACATACGAACATGAAAGCAGAATAATGAATCAAAGAAATTCTTATTATTCGTATTTGTGAGCACCTAGTTTTTGATCATACTTGAATTTTTTTTAATCACTTTTTAGTATGTAAATATATTTTAAGTTTAATTTACATATTTTAGCTCTTATTTCACCTTTTATAGGTTTTACTTAAGAAAATTAAAAATCATAAAAAAAGAGTCATATTTTTAAAGTAGTACCTTTATTATTGCAAAGGAAAGAAAAGTTTCAAAAAATACTTTTTCTGTTTAGTTTAGTTCGATTCCTAAGTTAGAAATTTCAACAAATAGATATTGAGTAGTTATTATATTTATTTTATTATTTTCAATTTGGTGGAAGTAGTATTTTTATTTTTGTGTATTCATTATATCCATTAAAAGAAAAGAAAAGAAGAAAATCATTTGAAAACAAAAGAAAGAGGTAAATAGGGAAATCAGATAATTCTAAATCCTACCCTCTCACGTGGTCCCCTACCCCATTTTGTTTCTTGTTCTTTAAATTTTTGCAAAATGATTTATTCCAATTCATCATCACCCACATACCATATACACATGTACATACATATATTCATCCATAGCAAACATAACCAAAAAGATTCGGAATAGAAAGTATTTTCTCACACTCACCTGGTCATGTTTTGGCACGATTCTCACTCACCTTTCCTCCTATACCAACACACACTATAAAAATACACATACTCATTCACAAAGGGGGAAGTGAAAAAACAAAGCAATTGCTGCTCAAAAAGATCACCCCAAATACCATCTTCTTTCCTCTATCTCCAACCATGTAAGAGCTCCAAAAGACTATCCATTTTCACCTCAAATTCGGCCTCAAAACGCAGCTGAAAAGCTGCTAAAAACGCAGCAAAAAGGCACTTGAACCCAACGAAACTCGGCGGGAAAAAGCCAAACCCACCAAAATCAGCTCCAAAAACGCCGCCAAAACCCAGCTAAAACAGCCTCCAAAACACCTCAAAAACAACCATTGTGGCTACACTGAAAACCAAGTTAAAGACCCAGCGAAATAGCCGCCATTTTCACACTTTTTAACCATAAAAATAGCCACTAAACCACCCGAAGATGCGAAGAAAATAACAGCCCTTTTCGCACAAAAACAGCAGCTCCAAAGGTTGAGTTTCAGGCCAGCGTTGAGGTACCGATCGTTGGTTTCGTTTGTTGTTCGAGGTCTGTTCGGATCTTCTGGATCTGTTTTGGCTGTTCAATTTCTCTTTGATATAAAAGAAAGTGTTGCTTGCTAAAGGTCCATCTTTACTCTTCTTCATTACTATTTTATTTGGTGTTTGTAGTTTGACTAATATCGGCAACTCTCGATTATTTTTGGTAATTGTCTTTCTGTTAGCATGTTTTCTTAATTGAATTTCTCGTTTTCCTTGGTATTTGTTGGTATATTGCATTGAGTTATGCTGATTGGGGGACTAATTGCTAAACCTGTTTCACATTAGATGAATTGGGTGAGTAAAACTTCATTTTAATTGGACATTAACTAGAGTTAATTGAGTGGGCTTCGAATGTTGTTGGTAAGTTAGAGGAGTCAGCCGTGGGCCAAGGGATTTGGGTTTTCAATGATATGATCCAAAAAGACATAATTGTGACGAGCTCAAAATCATAAATCCAAGTAGTATTTCTTCCGCAATAAAATAATCTCCATAAACCCTTGGCCTCACAATAATCTCAAAGTAGAAAAATAATTCAAATGCGCTAGTTGCTTTAGGCGCGATTAATAAATAAATTATCATGATTATGTGGTACGGTTCCGTGGCATAGCTATGATACGTAAATCCAAAATTCAAGTGCGCGTTCACGCGACTTGACCTTACAACTTCAAATAATAAAATAAAGATGTAGCGAATTGCGGGTACGTTTCACGTGGTGTATAAAACAACAAGTGTATGACATCGTAACTTGTTTAAATAAATTCCATAATTGCGTAAAATATAAAGACAAAAGCGGAAAAAGGCTAAAATGCACATATGTTTAAAATATGTAATAATCATATAATTAAGTCGAGCGTAATTGTAAAGTGA
The DNA here is from genome assembly GCF_000393655.2 of Nicotiana sylvestris. Lineage (NCBI taxonomy): Eukaryota > Viridiplantae > Streptophyta > Magnoliopsida > Solanales > Solanaceae > Nicotiana > Nicotiana sylvestris. Next base: position 150,657,386 of record NC_091067.1, read on the forward strand.
CCATGCTAAAACCACGAAATCTAGGAGTGTCTCACACCTCTTTCGGGTTAACAAAATTCCTTGCCCGATCTTCTGTGTTTTACAGACTTAAACAGAGTCAAATTTTCCTTGAATTGGGATTTTAAAATGAACCGGTGACTTGGGACACCTTAATAATTATTCCATATGGCGACTCTAAAAATAAAATATTTATTCTCATTTCAATAATTACTTTTTTTTCCTTCCCTTTTGAATAAGGGTATGGTAAAAAATCAGTCACATAGCTCACCTTTTCTTTGCCTGAAAACTCTTCATGTTTCCAAGCAAAGAGGGACATGCTGTGAGTACCTAATTTTTGAGCATATTTGGATTTTTCACAACTTTTTAGTATTTACATAGTTTTAGGTTTAATCTTTAGATCTTAACTTTTGTTTCACTTTTTATAGGTCTTACTTAAGAAAATTGAAAATGATAAAAGAGTCGCATTTTAGTATAAGTGAAAGAAAAGTTCCCAAAAATATAGTTTTATTTAGTTTAATGCAATTTTTAAGTTAGATGCTTTCAACAAATCAAATGTTGAGTATGTAGTAATTTTACTTTGTTATTTTTTATTTAATAGGAGTAGTATTTTTATTTTATTAACTAAAAAAAAAGAAAGAAAGGATAAAGGAAACTCAAGAGTCAATAAAACTTATCCCTATTTCTTATTTTGTTTTATTCAAAACTAACTCCCAGGCACTCTCACAATTTTGCATATATTTTTGCACTTTTTTACTCCTCACAAGACTCTCACGTGCACTCTTCTCTTGGGCCCTTCTAATATTTCTTATTTTTATTTTTATTCAAAACTAACTCCCTGGCACTCTCACAATCTTGCATATATTTTTGCACTTTTTTACTCCTTACAAGACTCTCACATGCACTCTTCTCTTGGGCCCTTCAAAACATTAGAGAACACATTATATAATTACACACCTCACCAAACAGATAGAGATAGAGAGCACGAAAAGGGGGCTGGGGTGGAAAATACGAGATCCGGAGAAAAGAGAGGGAGCAAAACAGATCTAAGAAAAAACAGAAGAAAAATCTTCTTAGGGAGCAGTTGCATTTTTGGATCGATTTTCAAAATCTTCTTCTAATACTACAAAACGCCAACAAGAGTTAATTCCGTCCAATTCTCAAAATTGTTTTGGATTTCGGATTGCTCGATCCTGTGATGCAAGGTCGTCGTAGAGGTTATCATCGTCTGGTTCTGCTCGGTTCAAAGGTCCTCGTTTAATTTTAGTTCCGGTAAATCGTAGTTGCCGAATTTCTTTGTACATCGCGTTGACAGAAGTTCTTATAAAAAAATTCAGATTCAAAGGTCCATTTCGTTACTTAGCTTTATTTTGAATGTTTGGTTTGTTCACTCTTCATTACTATGTGCGATTGAGGGCATAATTTTAGTTTATTTGAGTTACTTGATTCGCTGTCTTTTCCTTTCTTTCTCGTTGATGTTTATCCCTTATTGAATTTAAAGTATGGCATCAGTTTTTTTAGTTTAATCATTTATTTAGTTTAGATCTGTGAAAGCTTGAGTATGTGTTCATGTCCCGGGAGCTCATTTGTGAAAGCTATGATAATATATATATATATATATATATATATATATATATATATATATATATATATATATATATATATATATATATAGAACTCCAAAGCTCTTTGGGATTCACTGTTTGCTTTAATTTAACAAGGGAATATAAGTCATCAAAGTAATTTGTATGTTCTCTTGGTTAGTAAAATAAGTTTGTTGACGTCTGATGAACCAAATGAAGGAAGGGATTTCAAGTAAGCTTTGCTCAATTAGGCTTGTGTTCGTATTCTTCTTTTCTTCTTTTTTCTTATTTTGTAAGCATATGGTCTTGATTTGATTATTATTAGACATTGAAAACTGCAACTAAAAAACACTGAAGAAATGATAGTTGCGTTAGTTTTGTGCCGTACAAGCATAATGTGAAAATGATAATTTTTGGGCCTTAGGTTATTCTTATCCTTTGTCATCTTATTTGGCCATTAACATTTGGCCTAAAACAAGGGAACTGCGCCCTTATAAAAAAAAACAAGTGAACTGGGCTACGTTTCTTTCGTAACAAATAGATATCGAATGCTAGTATGTATTTAGAGCGAATACACAAGTTGGCATGTTGTCAAATTATTAACAATCATAATACTTCTCTCACAATGCTTATCCATAATCAATGGCCTCACAAGTAATTTCAAATCTTAGGAATATGAACAACTTATGAATAATCGTAGTTTGCTTTAGGCGTGATTAATAAAATAAATTATCATGGCTATGGGTACAGTTCCCGTGGCATAACTATGATATGTAACCCCAAATTCGAGTGCACGCTTGTGTGACTTGACTCCAACTTCAAAGTAATAATAAAATAAACTTGTTGTAAATCGCGGGTGTGTTCGGTTTGCAATGTGTACAAAAATGATAAGTGTACGACATCGTAACTTGTTTGAATAAATTTCATAATTGCGTGAAATGCAAAATCAAAGGCGGTAAATAATAAAATGCGCATATGTTTAAAATATGTAATAATCAGATAATCGAGCTAAGTGTAATTGTAAAACGACCATGCTAAAATCACGGAATCTGGGAGTGCCTCACACCTTCTCCCAGGTTAACAGAATTCTTTACCCTGTCTTCTGTGTTTCACAGACTTTAACAGAGTCAAGTTTTCCTTGGATTGGGATTTTAAAATGAACCGGTGACTTGGAATTGCTTAATAATTCTTCCAAGTGGCGACTCTAATAATAAAATAATTAATCCCATTTCAATAATGTCACTTAAAGTGGAAAAGCTCCTTCCCTCGGAAAAAGGAAATGTGACAGTATTGCATTAGACTGTCTATATCCATGATGAGAATGACGTATGAAGGAAAAGAAGAGGAAGAAATCCAGAGAAAAAACAGAATTTTGAGTATTAGTTCACACTAGTATTTTTGTGCTTGGTTAATAATTTGCTCATATGATGGATGAAAGTAAAGGAAATATTCTGTGAAAAATAAAGAAATTTGTGTTTTTGTTTCAAGCTAATATTATTATTCTTGAATCAGAGGTTTCTTAATCCGAATCATTTCTTACTCCGAATCTCTAGGCCTTTCGTAACCAACAAAGAATTTTGTGTGTGTGTGTGTGTGTGTGTGGGGGGGGGGTATTCAGTTGCCTTGCCGAGGGCCCTAGTCCCTAGATGTATGAAAAATTCTTCAGGTGTTCCTTTGATGAAGATTGGGAATTTTGGAGGGAAACTACTAGCTTTAATCTACAAGGCCTTTATGACACATGTCAAACAAAAAACAAAAAAAAACTCCAATTGACTGGATTATAGGCTTTCCCAAAATTTCCAATTTGCAAAAGATATTCCTTTCTCTTGTCTAATGGTGCAAGTAAGGCATTCATTAGCTTCCGGAGAAGCAATATCAGCCTGCAATGGAAGATTTTGTTCTGTTCGGCAAAAAATTATTTTATGAACTCCCTTTTTTCCACAATTCAGGTGCTTTTTAATTGAATTATTGTTTTATTTCACAGGTTTCTGGTAATATGTCGGGAGTCGTGAATAAGTTCTTTATAACATCTTTGGTTATGTGGGCAGCTCCTGTTGCAATCTTGTATGCCTTCAACCACAACTTTGTTCCTGGTAAGCTTTCCCTAATTTCCAATACAAAATTTTACTTTATAAAAGAAGATTTCAATGATTTTAGGCTATTATACACGCCAGAAGTTGATGACGATCCTAAATTAGGCATTGATTGGTCTTAGATAACTGAAGTGTTTACTTCTAGTTAACTCATTATTCATAACCTACGCGAGGATGCCTTGTTTTTCTCACTTTTATACCTGAGAACATTGCCTACTTTTTTTCTGCTTTTGCAATTGATCACAGTTGTATTTAGGCGGTATTCACATTCAGTTAGTGGAGTATAAGGAAAAGTGTGGCAGATTTGTGCCCATTAATTGCTCAACTATGTGCTTCCCTGTAGTCTTTGCTGCTTGAAATTTTAATTGCCTCACCCATCTGAGTCAATGTATTCTCAGGGACCGAAGTCCCTCTTCATGCTTTTATCCGAGTTCTTGGGACAATTATTATGTTTTGGCCTCAGAACATGTTCTGTCTTTTGAACTAATGGAATATTGGAGAGGGCGACAGTAGTAGTCATCTTTCAGTGCCGATTGCTATGTGATTATATTGATGTCGAGCTCTGCTTGAGAATGGGAGAGGTTGGTCATGGTTAAATAGGGAAGTTGTGAAGATAATTTTAATTACTATATTTTTACCCCTTTTCAAATATTCAAATGAGAAAAGATGACTTCTTGTTTTGTTGGCTGGGGGGGGGGTGTAGGTTTGGTAGGAGTGCACTCTCAAATGTGCCCCTTGCTTATTTAGTCTTAAATTAAATCGCACGCCAGATTTTTTTTCTCAAAAGTATTAATTGACCAGAAGTCAGAACTTGGATAGAGTGGAAGATGATGAACTATAGCAGGTACTTATGACGGATTTGTGACCAGTTCGCCTCCTGGTGCAGCCATGTGTAGCTGTGCTGAGTTTCTAGGACACTTATCTGGTTGATTGCCCAACCAATACTTGCTGATTCCTTTTCTATCCATTGATATTTGTACATATCAAAAAAGAATAAATAAACGCATGGTACAGTAGCTTGCAATTTGACGAGTAGGAAAAGGCAAGTGTAATATCCATGCTTTGTCGACCAGAGAACCTTTCACCGTTTGGAGTACTTTTGAATAATACTAATTAAAAGTTACTGGAAATTTCGTTGCAATTATTCTGAAGTGAAGTTCTGAATTTGGATGGGTTTTGTAAAATTTTTGCTGCTGGAATAAGGGAACCACAATAACATATTGATATCTTAGATTATTAAGTTGAAGATATGAGCGTTTAGATGGCTCAGCTCCATCTCCTGTTAATTCCCAACTTCTGCAGAATATCTGATCTTCCATAAGTAATTACTTATTCATAATCTTTTCCTTGTTGGTGCCCCTCCTGTGATAGTTTTCTCATCTGCATGTGCAGGGATAGCAGGCTTGAACTTGCTTTTTCAAACCTTTGAGATTGTCTATTCTATTACAGATTTTTAAAGCCTTCTGTGAAATAGCCTATTCACTTTAACATGTTCGTTATATTTGAATAATTAGAAGAGAGTACTTAGTGGCATTGATGGAGGACAATTTTAGGGCTTTCGTTGCCTTCGGATCGACATAAAATAAGAGCAAGTTATATTGTTCATCATGAGTACATCAAACTAAGAACATGAAGAAAATTATAGGCTTTAGTGTTGAACATTTCATGGAGAAATTCCCTGATGGGGATCCTGTTCAGCATCTTATTGAAGAGCTCTTATTCCGTGCAGCCAAGAAAGCTGGTATATTTTCTGTCTAGTCTTTCTGTGTAGAGTTAAGGTTACTAAGTTACTGTTTCTGTGATTCTTTACGTTTTCTAGTGGCTGCACGCCCTTAATTTTTGCTAGGAAATTACATTTAAATTTTCAGATCTTTTTTTTTAATTTTCAGACTCCCAATCATCTTCCCTTTTTTCTCCAATTTAGACCAACTCTATTAGATGGGAACACTAAATTGGACCCACTCCGATTCTGTGACACATTGACATACAATTGCTTATTCTGGATTTATGACCAGATTATCTACCATGACTTAGTTTGTTTACGTCTGCTTCTCTTTAACTGATGGACAAAGATACGTCTTGAAGTTTGAGAAACATCTTTGTCATTTACTCGTTTATGCTGCTGAACTAGCTCTAACATTTGGTAACTATAAAAAGCGTATGTCAAGAATATTGCTTTGCACTATTCAGCTAGAATTGTAAGCCCCTGAAAAGTACATTATATTCTAATTGAATCGTACTAGTCCTCAGTCCTCACCTTTTGACTTGGGTCTGTGGAATGTGGAAGTCTATTCTTTTGGGGAAGAAACGTTAGTAAAAGACTACACTAAATTAGTAATATGACTCACCCCTTCCATGGGTGAAAAAGTCCAAGCTCATCCATCAACCAAATATTGCAGCGAAATATTTTCCTTTATGCAGGTGTCCATGCAAAACCTTGGTAAATGTCTCCTTATCTAGTAATTTGAGTTTTTGCACCTATGTATTTCTCTGACACCTAGTTCTTTGGATCACTTGGTGGATCGGGTGTATCAATGAAGTGTAGAAATTGATAGATCAGATAACATTGTCAAGATCTTGATAACCCTCTTCCTAAAGAGGGCAAGACATGACATGGATGATTTATTTCATAGCATAGCTCTTCAGGGATCTCAAGATCAGCTGTCGATCTTCGTTTTCTAGAAGATGTGGCATGAGATCCACAACTGATCTGCTGAATATCTAGAAGCTGATGAATCGTCAAGCTGTTTTTTTCTCTTAAATGCTGAAGTTTAACATCAATTTAACTATGTCTTGATCCCAAACTAGGGGATTGGGTCCCTCATATGAATTCTGGGCATCCTTAAATTAAAGAAAGTCCTTTTAAACAACTCCAGATGATGTCATTGTTTCATGTTCCTAGATCTTTGTTATTCCATGTTGTGTCATTCTTACCAGTATTGTTAGCATTATTCTTGCATTTCTTATTTCTGGATCTTTGTTATTACACGGAGTGACTTTGTTTTTTCTTGTTGTTGTTATGGTTGGTTGCTTCCTCCTGTTTACTATTTCTTAAGCCGAGGGTCTTTCGGAAACAGCCTCTCTACCTTTACAAGGTAGGGGTAAGGTCTACGTATGCACTACCCTCCCCAGACCCCACTTGTGGGATTACACTGGGTTGTTTTTGTTGTTGTTGTTGTTGTTGTTGTTGTTGTGTATCCTCATAGTCTAGTTAATTTGTTGAGTATTGTCTGGATTTCGCAATCAATTCTCATTGGCAGCATAGGAGGTAAGGCATGCCATTTACTTGTGACTGAAACCTGTAGAGTCAATGACAGAATTTGTATTTATCTTTACTAACCACAACAATAACTCAAGTCTATGTTTTATTTTTGGGTTAACTATGCAGACCTTTAAGGTTTCTCTATATAATATTTGCCTCTTGTATGGTTTTGCATGTCACTAACCTTACTGTTTTCCATAGCTCTGGACCTTAGTTGCGGGTTATTGTTATTGCGTGTCATCTATTTTATGGTTTTTAGGATGCTGTCATTATTTCTATGGTTATGTTGACGTTACTGATGAATTGTCTTTTCTTGTTTTCTTGTTTTATTTCCATCTCCCTGAGCCGAGGGTCTATCGGAAACAGCCTCTCTGCCCTATCGGGGTAGGGGTAAGGTCTGCGTACACACTACCCTCCCCAGACCCCACTTAGTGGGACTTTACTGGGTCGTTGTTGTTGTATGGTTTTGCATGTCACACAAATAACTCTGATGTCATGTTTAAGAACCAAGTAATTTTTCCTATCCGAATGACCAACTGACCTTTTTGGGTTATACTCTTTTGAAAGATGTAAAGAATAAGCACCGGGCATAGAAGTGGCCTTTAACCGCAGGTGTTGGACAGTCATAAAGCGACCTGTGAATGCAATCGATAATTTTCACCTAGATGGCAGATTTGCAAAACGCTTTAATGTCGCATGTATTGCTCTGGAGAGATAGAGATAAACCTTTTTGAGTCCTGAAATCGTGTCATCTGATATCACAACTACATTTACTGCTAAGGTCATATTCCCCCGATATGTAGATCCAAGTGTTGGAGACTATGTTCTTTTATCATTCTTCTTGCTTTTATTGGCGTTAAGATCAATATCTTTTATATGACCATTTTAAATTAAAGTGCTTATATCTTCATAAGATATCATACTACTATGCTTTTCTGGGCCGAACTTTCTTTTCCCTTGTAGTCAGGGGGATTATGATTCTATACTAACCATTGTCCATCTGGAGCAGGTGTAACTGACATGTCTCCTCATTCTATGACATTACTGAGCGGATTTGTTGCCGTCATATCAGTCAATGTGGTTATTGCATTTTACATATGCTTGGCAATGCGAGAACCCTCAGATAAACATGAACCTGATCCTAAATTCCTGGCAGAGGCCAAAGCTAGCGTAAAGCAGTTAGGGCAAAACCAAGATGGTGGTTCATCAGAAACCCGCTCTAAACAAGAGTGAACGAAAAGTAAAGAAGACGTGAAGTTTCTTGAATGCATTGGGCGTGCATGCAGGTGCCAAAATTTGAAAAGAAGACAACAAAAAAGTTGTGAAATCACACGATGAGTGCTTTAAGTTTCTTCGTGGTATTGAATTATCGTTCTAATTTTGAGGGAGAAGAGGGCAAAATCATTATAATTTTCGACTTGGTTGTAATATTTTAAAGCCTGCAATCGTTGTGTGGAGGACTTTGTTTCCAGTTTAACTTGGTTATATTGGTTGGTGCATGGTACGCCACACATTTTGCTTATAGTTTGGCTTGTACTTTCATCTTCATTCCACTTCTTGGTTCATATATTTATTTTGTATCTGGCTCATGAGTATCATTCACGATCAGTATAGATAATCATTTGACCTCTCTCCTATCATTTGAATTTGGTGTATTGGAAATATCCTCTATACCTTCATGAGGTAGGGATAAGGTCTGGGTAAGCACTGTCCTCCCCAGACCCTACTTTTGAGGATTTTACTCGCTTTTGTTGTTGTCGTTGTTACCTCTCCTATCATTTGAATATGTATGTTTCTTGATTTTTTTGCTGTTTTCCTTAACTTCTACTTATTTAGAAGGGGGAGTTGAGGTGCTCTTCGTCCTCCTACTTCGGGCTTAATTTTGGAAATATCCACCCCTTCTTCGGGGTTATTTTTGGAAATTTGCCCTCTAAGTGGCTTAAAGTTGTTCTCGTGTACATCCCTTTTGTTCAACACGTAAGCACCAGCACGGTCTTCAGTTTCTCATCTCACCCCGTGCTCTCTCTCTCCCCCCGTCGAGGTTGGCTAATGGGGCTATTCAACTATTGTTGTCGATTTTGACGGTAATTCCTTTTTTTTTTTTTTTTTTTTTTTTTTTTACTTTCACCGAAGAAAACTTGTAGAGATTATCTTTTTAGCTTTCAGATGCCCTTGTTTTGTTTTTTTGGGTTTTAAAAAAGGTCTGCTAGAGACTAAGGTAAGGTGTTTTTGGGTGTACTTATGTCTTTTGCTTGTTGAATAGCGAGCAAATGCAACTGAAAATCAAGAAGTCACTCCAGTATCTTTGCCATCGAGTACGTGGGTGCCACTATTGCCATCTTATGTTAGAACATGGAGAACTCATTCATGTCACTTCTTTTTATTCTAAAATCACGCCGAGTCAGTGTTGTCTGATATACAATTGAGTCATAATTCATCTGCTTCCTCAAGATGTTATAAGAAAACAATGTAGAAAACTACTACTATTTCTATTTATTCAGGGAGTTTTGCAACATTTAGAATAGTATTTTCATTTGTTCAAGTGAATATGTGAAAAAATTGAATGTAGGAAACATACCTTCATCTTATGCAGAGAGAAGCTGAAAGTTAAAACTTGTCTTCTAACTCAATCCACACTTGCATTCTAAGTTGACTCCTTTAATCATCTCCAAAAAAGAGGGATAATAATCATCTAGCGAGAATTCCACCAACATTGACTCACTCAGTGATTGGTTTGTTAAGCCCTCAAAATTGAAGAGCTAAGAATGACACTTTTTTGTTATGTTGGTTTGTCAGTTAAATTTGTGAGGCTACTGGTTTTTTTTACGTCAGTTTTAAGGTGAATGTGTGTACTAACGAACTCTGTTTATTCTACACAGTTGGAAAAAGCACACGACACTTGGAATAAGAGCTCAAAGTGAATGCACCTTTTAGCAGATGTTGCCGAGCTTATAAGCTGGTCAAATTGGCTTATAAACACATTTTGGCTTATCTGCGTATTTGGTAAACACCCAAACTGCTTATAAGCTAAAATCAACCATAAGTAATAAGTTGGTCACCCCCAACTTATGATTTTTCAACTTATAAGCACTTTTAGTTTGACCAATACTTTTACTAGTTTATCCTTAATAATATTTTCTAGTTCACAAAATACTTTTTCCAAAATAAATTTTTTGACTTTCTCTTCATTCCATACTCGTTAATTTTTTTTCTTCACAAAGAATTTTTTTAGTTTATAATCTTTTGAAAAAATTTCAAGGGTATTTAGTCATTTTAGCAAAAGAATAGCTTATCAATACTTTTTTTTACTAAACACATCAACTGCTTATTATCAATTTCAGCACTTCTAGGCAAACACGTAAATGCTTATTTTAAAAATCAGTTTCAACACTTAAAAATGCTTTTCAGCACTTCAAGCTTATCAACTATTTACAATAAGCTAATCCAAATGGGTTCTTAATCACAAAACAAGGTATGTTTTATATGTTACACAAAAACATTTGGTGAATAAATTCAAATAAAGTAAGTTTTAGAAATTCTTAATCATTGTTTTAAGTTGCTCCACCATATTTTAGTTACTGGTGTTTCATTCAGATGCTAACTCATATCTTTTGATACCAATTCAGGATCTCAACAAACTCTAACCTAAGATCAACAAACATGTTAATATGAGAATTCCTCTTCAGTTCGCTAAACGTTAGAATATATAAAAAGAAACTCGCTTCACGAAAGACATTACCTTTGTGATGCTATTTTAGGCACTGGTTTAAACATGACTTGTATTCAAGGCAAGAATTTGTAACCCCAAAATTATTAGTGTGCTTTTGCAGACTTTGGACTAATTGCTATATCGCTGCAAAAAAGCCGGTGTCTTTGTGCTATGGGCTATGTGAATGTTTATTGCTCTAGGTGCATGTCAGCCGGAGGCATTTGAGCACGACAGGAGCATCACTGTATGTTAATTACTATCGATAAAATTTGACGTACAACTCTTTGAATACTTAATGATTATGATGCCTTATTATCCAAGCATAAATATAAAGTTCTAAAGAAAGAGAAAGTACCGAACATAGAGATATTTCTTCTCAAAATGGGTACTACGAAAAGAGAAGGTGTTTAGTTTAAGCATGTTTCAAACTTTAAAGTTTCTAATTTTTTTCTCGAATAAAAAAGGGCCAGTAATCAAAGGGGTATTCAAACTTCAAAAATAATTAAAACATAATAAAGAAATCAAGATTAAGGGTGTGCTAATAGTCAAAGAACTGAAGAAGAATCTTTAACTCTAATTGCCATTACCGAGTCGAAGTTGACAGATATATGCTACTTTATCAAAGTGATTGTTGAAGAAGGTTGTGAGAAAGATTTGTATTTTTTTATTTGAGGAGCAGTAAGTTGCAACTTGAGGCTTTTAAAAGGGAGGGATTTAGAAAAAAATAAAATTAATTAAGTTGACTATTATAGGAGGAATTTAAAAAAGAATAAAATTAAATTCAAAGATAAAAGTAAAAAAGCGTAAAATAGAAATTATGTGAAACGTTGGACGAGGATTTCGAACACAAGTCACCAAATCAAAGGAGCAATTTTAAGAGACCCATACAACCAGTTCTCCCATACAGATTTTCTGTCTTGGGGGCAGAAATAAAATATTTAAGGTCCCAGCAATATGTACAGTGTTATACAAGATATATATACCGCGTTTTTGCCGAGGTTAACGGGTCCGTGACCCCTCAAACCACAGTGTAGGTCCGCCTCTGATGTCAGCAATGTGATCTCCCTGCATTTTCCGTAGCTCAAGCTTTGGCAAGTTTGGTTGTGAAATTCTAAATGAAGTGTTGGCTTAGCCAAATAAGTGCAACAGTTTTCTTTAATGATGTATGTAGAGTACTTTTGTAAACTTAGCCATTTTAGCTTTACAATAAGCTCGAGAGAAGAAGATCATAAAATGGGTGAAGATCGAATGTCTCTATATATAGCTGCAGTCGATGTTTCCTTCTTTCAATTTGTACCTTACAAATTCTAATTATTTATTTCCTTCTGCTCCATTATTTATTCACCAAGGAGACCTCTCTATAACAGTATCCTTATATAACAGTAATTCACTATAAATGCCAAGCATTTTCGGAACCAATTTTTATGTTATGTTATAATATATCTGTTTACCTCGAAAATACGAGTAACAATTAAATTTAATTTGTGGTTTTAAAGATACGCGATTTAGTTCAATACTAATTAATAATCAAGAAATCTGAAGTATATATGAAAGAAATAAGCAAGACCAAACCAATAGATAAGCCAGCTTCAACCTTGAGCCCAAGTGACCTCGAGATTGGTCAAGAATAATAAAGCTAAATGACAATTCTGATGAACAATGAGCAAGAAAAGTAAGAGAGTATATTCTTTGCCAATGATTAGATGATCTTTACAAATGATTGGGGTCCCCTTTATATAATAGGGGAACCCTAAATAAGGTACATTTCTATTTACACTAAGGAATCTTATTGGGACAGCTGAAACCTAAAAATGTGAAAAAGATCTATTTATACATAGCTGAAATTACTGGACAAAAATACCTCTACGAAGTTTGCGCTGTCAGCGAAATAATGGGCGCCTCAGCACATTGACTTTCGCGGCCACGCAAAAGCAGGCGCGGACCACGTTTCTTCTCTTTTGTGCTTGGTCTAGACTTGATTTCACGGGAAGCGTAAAAAGTACCGCCTTAGCATTAGTATCAATCGCGCCCGCGCAATTTGGATGTGGATCGTACTCCTCAATTAGGCTTGGTTTGCAGGGTCTCTGAACTTTAATCGACGCTCTCAGCGGAATTTGCACCGCGGCCGCGTCAGGTATTCCATTGCCGCGCTATTTCACCGCGGTCAGCAGTATCTGCTGTACCCAAAAATACCTTCTCTGAATCTCAATTTCGCGGACAACGTAATTGTGGCCGCCCTAGCGGTGGACCTTCCGCGGCCTCTCTTTTTCTTCACGAAGCGCTTTTATCTTAGCTTTGAACATGTGCAGATTTAACTCCTTTATGAGCTGGTTATGACTTTCTTGCCTTATTTTGACCAAACCTTGCATAGAAGCACAATAAGTCAATTTTTGGGAATACTTTCACACATTTTTAATCCAAAACTTAAGCAAAAGAAAGCATAAGATAGGCTAGAATCTATAGTTATCAATAACCACCTAGTACGAATTTGTACTAATTCGTACAAATATATTCCGAAATTTACGCCATGATCTTGAGGACGTGGCGGAAATCTTGTCCTTTTATAACAAAATCATAAAGCCACTGTCTCGGAGTCGGTCGTACTTGGCTCCGATGTTCCTCGAGCACTTAGGTCTTCTAGCCTCTTATTCTACCTTTGAGTCCTAGCTTGATCTATATCGAGCTTTTGCCCTCGACGCGATTTCTCGAGCCTACAAAATTGGAGGTATATAATTTTGACCGTATACAGATAGTCCCCGCGTTTCTTAGAATAAAATGATAAGAAACTATTTGATTCTCAACCCTTCGATGCCTCGATCATGATGCCAATCTCATGACGTCAGTGACTGAAAGGTCGCATCTGCGCATTTTCCCAAGGCCATCAATTGGAGGCGGTTGATGGTCGGCTATTTGGATTCCCCAAAACGATTAAGCGGTCTCTATAAATAGGCCAACTTCATAATTTTTGCAAACTTTACTTCTCAAATCACTCTTAAAACCTCTTTGGCTTCTTCAACTTCTTTGAGTTCACCCTTCTCTTAATTTGTTCTTACTTCAGCATCAACTTTTTCTCTTCTCTTGAATTTCCAAAGGCTAAAACATCTAAAACTGTTCCCCAAAAAGAAAAAGCGTCTTCATCATCGAGGCCGGCCAGAAGTAGAATAGTGGTGCCACCTTGTATCGAGGAGTGTATCCCCTCTCCCGTGCGAACTAACATCCGATTTCAAAATCGATAAACCTGCATCGACACCAGGCCGATGTGAGACCATATCCCGATACATCTGCATGATAACCGAAAGTGAGATTGAGCAGGTGAAAAGGGACTGCTGATCGCGGCCTACTCCGCACTATTATTGAGTAGCGAGAGAGGGTTGTAGCAGCTTTTACCCGATTTAGGGTCGCGATCGATTTCCACAGAGAGCTAGAATTTGGAATCAAGTATCTATCTAGTGTAGAATTGCGTAAGTGTTCCAAATTACACTTCTACTCATTTTTTGGGTTTTCTTTTTTACTTCTACTATTATGAAAATACAAATGGTAAATGCAACTAGATTAAGCTAAGAGTTAAAGTAAAAAGGATTGTTCAAATGGTTTAAAAGACACTAGGGTAATGACTTTCACCTAGGTGGTTAATTGACGGGTAATTGAATCTAAGACACGATTGACATAATTGGGGAGTATGATATAACCACTGCACGATATTACCCACTCTACACCTCTCGGTGGTTCGAGTGATTTTGCCCGAATTGACTTTCTCAAGATCAATTGGGAATGCAAATTTGCACAAACAACTAGGGTTCAAGTCGGGTATTACTCTCTCGAGGTTTAACCCTTTAATTGGGGCTATCAATCTCTTGAGTACGCCCCAATTCCTTGTTGGACCAATTTTGGAGATTTAGGCTCTCTTTCTCAAGAAGAGCCCTAGTCAACTAAACACAAACTAGTGTTTGCAACCACTAATTCAGCAATTAACCATGAAATTGGCCTAAATATCAAACACACATAGTCAATCTAACCCTAAAATACAAGACCCATCAATTACCCACACTAGGGTTGAGCCACAACCCTAGCTTATAGGTCTAGCTACTCATAATTAAAGAAGAAAATCAAGAAATAGATGAAGAACAACTCATATTAATTAATCACTAAGGTAAATAACAAGATTCAATGATGAAAAATAGATAAAATTGCCCAAAATAGCTAAAAAAGTCGAACCCACGAGCGTAACTACACTACAAAACTATCTGATCCCCTAAAAATGAGAAAAGAAGCTATTTATACTAAGCTAAAAATTCTGGACAAAAATACCCCTGCGGGGTTAGTGCGGACCACACAAAATGGTGTGCGGCCGCACTAGGGATCTGAACTTGAAAATACAGCTCTCTGAACTTGTACAATGCGGACCGCACATAATCGACTGCGGCTGCATATGTTTCTAGTGCGGTCCGCATAAAATGGACCGCGGACCGCAAAGGCTTCAATCCTCAAATCTGGCACATCTCTGATCTTGGGTTTTGCGAACTGCACTGAATCGAGTGCGGTCGCATTGACTTCAGTGCGGACCGCACAAAACCTAGTGCGTCTGCATTGCATCTTTGCCTAGAAATCAACCTCTCTGGATCTCCTAGTGCGGACCGCACAGAATGGTGTGCGACCGCACTGGGCCTGCTTTGCCTGAGCTTGTCTTGTCTTTGGCACTTGTGCAAGTTTCACTACTTTTGAGTTGATCTTTGACATCTTTTCGATTTGTTGATCAAACCTACAATCAAGCACAACTTGTGAGCCTTTTGGGACTATTTGTACAAATTTCTAATCAAAACTTAAGCAAGAAGGAGTATAAAATGTATTTAAATCCCTAGTTATCAACTCCCCCAAAATTAAGCATTTGCTTGTCCTCAAGCAAACAAAATAAGACCCACCCCTTAAGGGAAAATCCAAGAAATTTTCAACTGTCCTAAAGTAACCTCATCTAGCATCAATTGGGACTAACAATTTCCCTCAATACAAATGAATCATTAACAACTTTTACTCTTTTAAACACCATGGATTAAGTGCGTCACAAGAGCATCAAGAATTGACTCAACATAGCAAAGAACTCTTTTATATTACTTTGGTTATTGTGGAACCCAAACTCACACATCCTCAACTCTCCCTAAACAATCCTCACCTTTAAGATAGTGGCACTTAGAACAAGGAAAATGGAAATTCACTCATCTCTCTCAAGAAAGAGTCACAAGTCCGGCTCTAGGTACCATATTCTTGCCCCTTATGTGAGTATCCACTAATGCAAGCTTCATTCAACTCAAGATCATATAGGACTTTTGTGGAGACATTGTGAAGACTTTTGGTTCAGGGTAGGAAATGTTTTGGTCTAAGTAGGTTCCATCTTTCCTCAAGCACTTCTTTTGCTTCATTTGGCACATATTCACTTGTCTCTTTGAGTCATTTTACTTCTTTCTAAGGGGTTAGAGAGATACACTGTCACTCTTTCTTATACATTTCAAACATTTTCTCCTTTTTTCAACTTTCCACACTTTTCAATTTTTGCTTTTCTTGAATCCCTTTTTATTCTCTTTCATATTGAATATTCTTTTTGTCTTTTTTGCTTTTCTTTCTTTTTCATTGCCTTTCCTTTTCTTCATTTTTGTGCCTTTTTACCACTTTGTTGCAATCTTCGTCTCTCCCCCTAAACTTATACTTTTGCCATGTGCTAAGGAAAGATCGGGTGCCAAGAGAGGGCATCTTTTAAAACGGGTATAGGCTTGTATTATGGGTTTTGAAGGAAAAACGTCTAAGGCTAAAAAGGGTTGACTAGGGATCTTATCATTGGTAGGTTATGAAAGTGTTCAAGCTATCATTTGGACCAAGGAGAGCTTATTATCATGTCTCAAGTCAAAATTCACTTAGGATTTCGCCTCAACAAACATTTAGGGCAAGTTCTAGACCAATGGCTCGGGACTTGGACTTGCAATGCAATTACTCACCACACGAGCTATTGGATTGCTAAAGACATAGAGCCGGGGGCCCACAACAACCTTAGATAAGATTTGAGCATACAATGGTCCCGAAAAACCACTTGATGATTATCGGCCAACACAAGAGTCTCAAGGCCACAACTTTCACCATCCTAAACACAACAATTTGTTTTTGACGATAAGATCAAAGACAAATGTGCTAGGCCCAAGTGAAGCTTTGCTTGAAGCACCCTTAACTACTAACTACTAAAAACAAAAAGAAAAACAGACTCAAACCCTTAAGAAGGTTGTCACGCCATCCATCATTGGGAAGAGCCACCCGGTTTATACAACACTCCACCTTTGGAAAGAATCGTGGCATTAAGAAAACCAAAGGCTTATTGCAAACTTTCAAAACAAGAAGCTACGAATCACAAATAAGAAGCTATGGAAAGAAAAATTGTGGAAAGTAAAATGAATATATACAAAAGGGGATTTGAATATATAATAGATGGGATGAATATGTACAATGTAGCATAACTTTATATACAGACCCAAAGTAGAGTAAAAATGCGATAAATGTAACGAAATATTAAAATTATATACAACCCAAAGATAAAAAGATAAAGAAAGCATAAAAAGGTATCAAATATATATACAGTCATCCGAATGAATAAAAAGTAGGGCCTACCCCCTCAAATGAAAGCTGGCATTGTCCCGAATGCCAACTAAACCAAATAAAGCACCAAAATGAAAGAGAAAAGGATATAGAAACTCCCTATGGCCCGTCTGCCTACATGGGTTCCTGAGTGGCCCTTGGGTCCTCACTGTGATCGAGAACCTCAAACTGGTTCCCTGTAGCCTGCTGCTGTGCTACTGGGACCTAGGCCTGGATAGGCTCCTGAGGTGCATCTTGTGGTTGATTGGAGGAGGCCTCCGATGGGTCTGCCAACTGGATGACTACATCGTCCACTCTGGAAATCATCCTCGTGGGGTCCAAACTACTACATACAAATGTCTCCCACCCCCATGCCTCGAAATTCATACTACGTCTCAGAATCTTGACGCCTGTAGTCAACCAGTCAGGTGTGTTACCCGGGATTGCCAGGTATTGTGCTAGCCAGGGACATACCTTCTCGCCCATTTCCATATTTGCCATGGGTCTCATCCTCCTCATTGAAGCCAAGGTAATCGTTTATTGTCTTCCCATCAAGCAACACTTTCAGGTTTCGAGCCTTGGTCACCTTGGAGCCCTTTTTGATGTGGGAAACGTTGGTGTAGAATTCCTTGACCAAGTGTTGTTGGCATCCACACACTCATCCAAAAAATGTTCCCAGCCTACTCTCGTCCTAAACTACCTCCTCACATTGGGGTTGTGAGGTAGCAAGTCTCTTTCTACAAAACTCCTCTCCGGGATCAACTTCCTCACCGACCACCATTCTCGGAATTTATGATATGCTACCTCACTAACAAATCGGTCTTGCCACACCTCCGGCTTCCTAGTTCTAGCAATACCCCCCACCTGTGGCTCACCTTCTTCTCCTACTTCCTCTTCTCCCCCTATTTCCTCCTCATAACCTACTGCACCCTCTCCAGATAATGAAGATGTGGGAGAGGTGGAGTATTCCCCACTACCTTCACCTGAGCCCTCAGACGACCTAGAAGAAATGTTTATGGAAGCTTGTGCAGCGGGAGATGCCGGAGGTATGTCTCTCAGCCTGTTCCTCTCCGATCAGTCAGGGATGTATTCTGGCACAGAGTCCGAAGAGATCTCCCGGGAGGGCTCTTACTCACTCCCTGACATGTCAATGGCTTTATCAGCAGTTTTAATCATCTTTATCATCTTTTTAATGTTTTGCCTGGCTTGGGGAGTGAGTTTAACCATTTTCTGTTTCCCTCACTGGGAGGATCCTCCTTTGCCCGGTTGTTTAGATCCTTTACCTAATTGTTTCACCATTATCTGCAAATATAATCCAAATGAACATGTTAGTATAAGCCATTTTGGGCATTTTTACTTAGTTTTTATCATTGAATCTTTGTATTTACTTTAGATTTTAATTAATATGTCTTGTTCTTCATCTATTTCTCTATTTTCTTCTTCAAGCATGAGTAACTAAACCCATTGTTGTGGCTCAACCCTAGTGTGGGTAATTGAAAGGTGATGCCAGCTAGCGTTAGATTGACTATGAGTGTTTGCTATTTGGGATAATTTTATGGTTTAATCTATGAATTGGTAGTTGCAAACACTGGTTTGTGCTAAGTTGACTTAGCTCTTATTGAGAAAGAGAGCCTAAGTCTCCAAAATTGACCCAACAAGGAATTGGGATGGACTCAAAAGAATTGATAGTCCCAATTAAAGGGTTAAACCTCGAGAGAGTAATTACCCGACTTGAACCCTAGTTGCTTGAGCTAATTTCCCTACCCATTTGGTCTCGAGAGAGTCAATTTGGCAAAATCACTCTCTCTACCGAGAGGTGTGAGAGTGAGTAAAATTGTGCAATGGTTATAGCATATTTCCCCAATCATGTCAATCGAACCTTAGAAGCATTTACCCGTCAATTAGCCACCTAGGTGTAAGTCACCACCCTAGTGCCTTTCTACCCATTAGATACAACTCTAGCAATTTTCTCATTAGCATAATATAGTTCTAATTAGTAGTCAATAATATTAGTTTGTTAAAGAAAAAATCAAAAGATGTTTGGAAGTGACATTTGGAACAATTACACGACTCTAGTCTAGATAGATACTCAACTCCCTTCCTAGCTCCCTGAGGAATTCAATCCCGACCCTCATATTGGGTAAAAGCTATTGCGACCCTCTCTTCCTACTTTGTAGTAGTGCAAAGTTGGCAGCGATCACTTTTTGGCGCCGTTGTCGGGGAGCTAACAGTTTTGGCTATCTATTTAGTTAGTTTTGTGTATTGTTCTTCTTTCCTTCTTTGTTACTTACTTGTTTGTGTCATTACTCAGGTACCAACATGGCTTTAAACAACGCTAATGACCCTCTTAGAAACGTGATAGCGGGGGAGGAGGTAGATGATCTTGAGCAAGATGAGGTGCCTCTTGCACCTCAAGGTCAATGGAGAGGCCGGAATGCCAATGCTAATCCAAATGATAATATTCCAGACCCTCCCCGGTTCCTCCAAGAGTGGCTCCCAGAGTATTACCGAACCAGGGCTACGCAAGTGCTATTGTCCCACCCCGAATCCGGGCAGGCAACTTTCAGATAACCAATATGATGTTGACCTTACTTGAGCAGCGTGGGTACTTCACGGGCACTACAAATCAAAATGCCTACAAACATCTCAAGGGGTTCATAGATACATATTAAGGGATAAAACAGACGAATGTGTCCGAGGATGCGTTGAGATTGAGACTTTTCCCGTTCTCACTTCAGGGAAAGGCATTGGATTGGCTCGAGGGACTCCCCAACCATTCTATCACAACTTGAGATGAGTTGGCGGATAAGTTTATTGCCAAATTCTTCTCTCCTAGTCATATGGCAGCACTTCGAGATGAAATATTAGCCTTCAAGCAAGAGCCAACAGAACCTTTGTATGAGATTTGGGAGCGGTATAGAACGATGGTGAAGAAATGCCCGAATAATGATATGACTGAGGACATGATCCAACAAACCTTCTACCGGGGCATAAATACTACAAATCAATGCATTGTTAACCAATTGGCCGGGGGCAATTTTATGAAGCTTTCTTATGAGGAGGCATGTGATGTACTTGATGAAATGGCGGACACTTCTTCAGCATGGCAGAGTAGAGCAAATGTGCCTCAAGGTGACCCTACGGTTATCCATTTGCACAAGGAATTACATGATCACGGGCAAGCAATAGCTGAGCTTACTACTACGATGAATCAATTAGCTAAGGCACAGTTGCAACAAGTTCAGAATCCTCGCCAAGTGAATGCCATGGAGGGTGTTAGTATGCTTGTCAACAAGAGAAGGAAAATGAGGCAAAAAAATCAAGGAAATTCTGAGCAATTTGTTGATGAATATGATGGGTGTCAAAATGATGGTTATGATGACCAAAGTGAAGAGGTACAGTATGTCAACAATTATCAAGGCAATAGAGGCAACTCTTCAAACCAACAATGGCGACCCCAAGGAAATTGGGGCAATCAACAACAAAGTGGTGGCAATTGGAACAACAACCAAAACAACAATTGGGGTAATTAGAACAACAACCAAGGCAATTGGAATGGAAATAACAACAACTAGGGCACCAACAACAATCAAGGCGGTGGAACAACAATGGAAACCAAGGCAATCGGGGGCAAGGCTTTTAAAGGCCCCCAATGTACCAACAACCGAACAATCTACCCCTTCCCCTTCTCAAGGTCCTAGTTCTTTCGGTAATGATATGGGTAGAATTGTAATGATGTTCGAGCAGATGATGAAGAGGAATGCGGATTCTGATGCACAATTAGCTTCGTACAACACCTCTATCCGAAACTTGGAGGTGCAATTAGGCCAAATCTCTCAGTCATTGAATACTCGTCCGAATGGTGCTCTACCAAGTGATACGGTAGTGAACCCAAATGGTGGGAACAGTCATATTATGGCGGTCACAAAAAGAAGTGGGAGAGGCGGTGATGTGAATGCCTCTAAGCAAAAGCAAGTCATGGATGATGATGTTGAGTTGCAAGATAACGAAGTCCCTTTGGTAGTTGAAGGTGTGGTTGATGAAAATGTGAACAATGAAGTGAGGATTGATATTGAAGAAGTCGAGGTGGAAACCCAAAACGATGTGAACCCGTCTAGGGAACACATAATTGACATGCCGAAGCCGATTGTGCCAAAAGCCAAGGCTCCTTTGCCAAGACCACCCCCACCTTATCCTCAAAGGCTCGCGAAGTAGAATAATGATAATCAATTTAAAAAGTTCATTGACATGATGAAGAGCTTATCTATTAATGTGCCTCTGGTGGAGGCACTTGAATAAATGTCGGGTTATGCAAAATTCATGAAAAACTTGGTTACAAAGAAGCATTCTATGGATTGTGAAAATATAAAGATGACTCACCAAGTTAGTTCTATAGTGCATTCAATGGCCCCGAAGCTTGAAGATCCCGGTGCTTTCACCATTCCTTGCACCATTGGGAGTGCGGATTTTGCCAAGGCTCTTTGTGACTTGGGAGCTAGTATCAATTTGATGCCCTCTCGATTTTCAAAACTTTGGGTATCGGACAACCGAGGGCAACCTCAATGAGACTTCAAATAGCGGATCAATCGATGAAGCGACCTTTGGGAATAATTAATGATGTGCTTGTCCGGGTGCACAAATTCATTTTGCCGACCGACTTTGTCATTTTGGATTATGAAATGGACTATGAGGTTCCTATTATCTTGGGCAGACCTTTCCTTGCAACGGGGAAGGCATTGGTTGATGTTGAAGCGGGTGAGCTCACTTTCCGAGTGGGAGATGAAAAGGTCGTTTTCCATGTTTGCAAATCTATGAAGCAACCCAATAGCACCGAGGCGCGCTCATTTGTAGACCTTGTCACAGCTGTGATTGTGGATGATACTAGTGCTATGATCAACGTGGAAGATTCTCTTGAAGCAATGCTCTTAAACATGGATGTCAATGATGATGCTAGTAGAGTGGAGTGCGTGAATGCCCTACATGGGATGGGCTCTTATTCTTATGAGCCGAGGAAATTATCTTTGGATCTTGAAAATCGGAAAACTCCACTAATAAAGCCATCAATTGAGAAGCCACCGATGTTGGAGTTGAAACCACTTCCTCCACACCTCAGGTATGAATTCTTAGGCTAAAATTCTACACTACCAGTTATTCTTTCTTCTGGCCTTACTAACATACAGGTTGAAGCCACCTTGGCGGTTCTTCAAAAGCGAAAAAGGGCAATTGGATGGACTCTAGCCGACATTCGGAGAATAAACCCCGCATTTTGCATGCACAAAATTATCTTGGAGGAGGATGCAAAGCCTTCCTTGGAGCATCAAAGAAGATTGAACGAGGCTATGCAAGAAGTTGTGAAAAAAGAGGTGATCAAATGGTTGGATGCCGGGGTTATGTACCCCATTTCTGATAGCTCGTGGACTTCTCCGGTGCAATGTGTACCGAAGAAGGGTGGTATGACTGTGGTGACCAATGACAACAATGAACTTACTCCTACTCGGACAGTCACAGGTTGGAGGGTTTGCATGGACTACCGGAAGCTAAACAAGGTGACCCGCAAGGACCATTTCCCATTGCCATTCCTTGACCAAATGCTTGACCGTCTTGCTGGGTGTGCATTTTATGTTTTTTTGGATGGGTACTCGGGTTATAATCAAATCTTAATTTCCTTGGATGACCAAGAGAAGACCACCTTTACTTATCCATATGGAACCTTCGCTTTCTCTCAGATGCCGTTCAGATTGTATAATGCTCCGCCGACATTCCAAAGATGCATGATGGCTATTTTCACCGACATGGTGGAAGATATATTGGAGGTCTTCATGGATGATTTCAGTGTGGTTGGTGATTCCTTTGAAGAGTGTTTAGGTAATTTGGATAGAGTGTTGGCCTGGTGTGAAGACACAAACCTCGTACTCAATTGGGAAAAATGCCATTTTATGGTTGAAGAATGCATAGTTTTAGGTCACAAAATTTCAAAGCGAGGGATTGAAGTTGACAAAGCCAAGATAGAGGTGATTTCAAGGCTTCCTCCCCCATTTCTGTCAAAGGGGTGAGGAGTTTTCTTGGGCACGCGGGTTTTTACCGGAGGTTTATAAAAGATTTTTCAAAAGTGGCACACCCCTTGTGCAAGTTGCTAGAAAAGGATGCAAAGTTTGTGTTAGATGAGGGATGTATGCAAGCATTCGATCTTCTCAAGCTTAAGTTAACCACTACCCCTATCATTACCACACCAAATTGGAGCTAGCCTTTCGAGCTCATATGTGTCGCAAGTGACATTGCGGCTGGGGCTGTTTTGGGTCAAAAGGTTAACAAGCAAGACCATGAATGAGGCCCAAAGGAACTATACAGTCACCGAGAAAGAGTTGTTGGCTATTGTGTTTGCTATGGAAAAGTTTCGACCTTATCTTATGGGGGCCAAAGTTATAGTGCACACCGATTATGCCGCCCTTAGGTACTTGATGACAAAGAAATACTCTAAGGCAAGATTGATGAGATGGATGCTACTACTCCAAGAGTTTGATCTAGAAATTGTGGACCAGAAAGGTAGTGAGAATCAAATGGCGGACCACTTGTCCCGTTTGGAGGAGGAGGGGAGGCCTTGTGATAGCCTTGAGATCAATGATTCATTTCCCGACGAACAACTCCTTATGGTGTCAATGAAGGATATGCCATGGTTTGCCGATGTTGCTAATTACCTTGTGACCGGAATAATCCCGTACGAGCTCTCTTCTAACTAAAGGAAGAAGCTCAAGCGGGATAGTTTGGATTTCTATAGGGATGAGCCATACTTGTTCAAGATTTGCACGGATGGTGTGATTCGTAGATGTGTCCCGGAGGAAGAACAATTGAGTATCTTAGAGGCTTGCCATTCTTCACCCTATGGTGGCCATCATGGTGGGGTAAGGACCGCCTCGAAAGTTCTTAGTTGCGAATTCTATTGGCCCACCTTGTTCAAAGATGCGGGCGATTTGGTGAAGAGGTGTGATGAGTGCCAAAGATCGGGCGGAATTTCAAAAAGGGATGATATGCCTCTCAATACCATTCTTGAAGTGAATATCTTTGATGTTTGGGGCATCGATTTCATGGGTCCATTTGTTAGTTCTTGTGGGAATACTTACATTCTCGTGGCGGTTGACTATGTCTCAAAATGGGTTGACGCTGTGGCTTTGCCTAACAATGAAGCCCGAAGTGTTGTTGCATTTATTAAAAAGAGCATCTTCACAAGGTTTGGCACTCCTTGTGCGATTATTAGCAATGGGGGTCTCATTTTTGCAATAAAGCTTTTGACACATTGCTTTCCAAGTATGGTGTCAATCATAAGGTTTCTACCCCCTATCATCCTCAAGCTAGTGGTCAAGTCAAAGTCTCCAACAGGGAAATTAAGAGCATCTTGTCAAAGATTGTCAATGCCAATAGGACCGATTGGTTGAAAAAGTTGGATGACGCTCTATGGACTTATCGGACGGCTTACAAAACTCCGATTGGTATGTCTCCGTATCGGTTGGTGTTTGTAAAAGCTTGTCATCTTCCGGTTGAGTTAGAGAACAAGGCCATGTGGGCTTTGAGGAAGTTGAATTTGGAATGGGATATTGCGGCAAATCTTCGTGTTGAACAACTCAATGAGCTCGATGAGTTTAGATTCCATGCCTACTCAAGTTCATCTTTGTATAAGGACAAAATGAAGTACCTTCATGACAAATATGCTCGGGGTAAGGAGTTCAAGGTTGGAGATATGGTTCTCTTGTTCAATTCCCGGTTATGTCTGTTTCCGTGTAAGCTCAAGTCAAAGTGGAGTAGGCCATTTGAAGTTGTGTTCGTGACCCCATTTGGTGCTCTTGATCTAAGGAACAAAAATGGTAAAGTTTTCAGGGTTACTGGGCACCAGGTCAAGCATTATCTTGGAAAATTTGATGACAGCCACGTGGTGGCACTTCTTCATCTAAAGTGATGTGATGGTAACATGCGTCGTGCCGCGACGTTAAATCAGGCGCTTCTTGAGAGGCAACCCATGTCTTTTTCTTCTTGTTTTCTTTGATTTTCTTTGTAGTGTAGGATTGATTTTTGAGCTAATTGGTTGTGAGATGTTGCAGGGATTGTATTGATATAGTGCAAAACATTTTGGAAAAATTGAACAGTCTCTGAAGTTGCTAGTGCGGCCGCATTGCACTTTGTGCGGTCCGCACTGGTGAATGCTAAATGGGATACTCTCTGATGTTTGCCACCGCGACCGCATGGCATTTTTGTGCGGACCGCGGTGGACCTCCATGGTCGCGGTCTATTTTGTGCGGACCGCGGAGGTTGCCTTCTCAGACTTCTTTTGAACAAACCTAGCATGATCCGCGGTCTGTTTTGTGCGGCTGCGCTGGTAGGTAAGACTGGGTCCCACATGTTTTTCTATAAATAGACCACAGGGGTCACCGGTTACCCTTTTCAAAAAATTGACTCTCAGAGACCTAAAATCTACTATTTACCCTCTCTTTTCACGTAAATCCTTGCGTAGATTGATTCCTTGCATTCCATCTCCACATCTGGTAACATTTCACTCATTTTTCTTTGTTTAATTTTATAATTTCATTCTATTTTCATGTCCATTAGCCTGTAGCTTCTTCTTCTTCTTCCCGTAATTCTTAAATTTCTTGGTTAGTTTGGTTTAATTGTTAATATTTGTGTGCTTTATGAGTGTAATGAAATGGGTAATTGAGTAGGGACGTTAATTAGGCAAAAAAAAAACTTGAACTAATTGCAATATTTGAGAACCCTAACTCAGTGCCTTGACTTAGTACCCTTCGCGGACCGCGGTCATCCTTGTGCGGTCCGCGGTGCTGTGATGCAGTCCACAGTAACATTTTGTGCGGACCGCGGTGAGGATTTTTTCAGGAAATTGACCTCTTGCTCAGCGCAACCGCATTGCATTTTGTGCGGTCCGTGCTGGCCCACCGCGGCCACGGTGCTACATTGTGCGGACCGCGATGGTTAGATTCAGAGAAGTGGTTTTATAGACCTTGCCCAGTGCGGACCGCGGTTGCTTTTACGCGGACCGCGGTGGTTCTGTGCGGACCGCGGAGGCTGAGATGTGAGGGGTACTCTATAAATACGAGGTTTTTGGTTTTTATTTTATATTTTGACCTAGAGAGCTCGGATTTTGGCGATATTTCAAAGAGTTTTCATCAAATTCATCGGGGTAAGTGATTCTAACTCAGATTTGGCTAGAGTACATGAATCTATCATTGAATTCATCATTTAATTCATGATTTGGGATGGAATTTGAGAAGAAAATTGTGAAACCTTTCAAAAATATAAAATGATGATTTGAATGACCAAATGGTATCGGAATTGGATAATTTTGGTATGGTTAGACTCGTGAGGGTATGAGGATTCTGAAAATGTAAATTTTACCTGATTCCGAGATGTGGGCCCGGGGCTCAGGTTTTGCTAATTTCGGGATTCTTTATATTTTTCGAATGTTTTTGCTTGGGCTTTGTTCCCTTAGCATATTGTGACGTATTCATTCTGATTTTAAATAGATTCGACGCGTGTGGAGGCCAATTCGAGGGGCAAAGGCATCACGAGCTAGAGAATTAGCCGGTTCGAGGTGAGTAATGGTTGTAAATGATGTCCTGAAGGTTTGAAACCCCGGATTGCACATCATAGTGCTATATTGAGGTGAGACACGTGCTGAATGATGAGCGTGGGGTCTTTTACTACTGGGGATTGTGACTTGGTCCATCCCGATTGATGATTTTACCGCTTATTTGACTGAAATTTATTTGTTATCATCACGATTTGGGCTGATTTCCGTATTTGGGCTTCGTGCCAACTATTTGAATCCTTCGGGATTTTTATCACTATTTCCTCACTACTTTGACTTATTATTTGAACTCAGTCCTGTTGATGTCTACTGTTTTACAAACTCAGCCACTTTTACTCAGATTTGAAAACTTATATGATATTTCAAATGATGCTTTGGGCTGAGAACTACTGTTTTACTAATGCCTGAGGGGCTTGTGATGATTTTCGGACTGAGTGAGGCCGAGGGACATATATGAGGATATGTTGAGTGATGTGAGGCCAAGTGCCGAGTGATGATGCCACGAGGTGGCTTGATATAGCGCTTGGGCCGTAAGAGGCCCCTCCGGAGTCTGCACACCCACAGTGAACGCAAGTACTCATTATGATCTGAGAGTGAGCCCGAGGGGCTGACACTGTTCTGAGTGATTGATGCTGAGGCCGAGGGGCTGATATTGTACTGAGAGTAAGCCCGAGGGGCTGATACTGTTCTGAACAATTGATGCTATGCTCGAGGGGCGGATTTCTACTTGTTATTTACCTGTTAAATTACCTGTTTTACTTGCTTTAAAAAGGGATATCATTTGATTTCTTCACTGATTTACTACTTTAAGTGATTTTACTGCTTGATATGGAATTGCTTTGTGCCTTTACATGTTTTCATACTTTGAGCCATTATTTATAATTATTACTCACTAAGTCGGAGTACTCACTGTAAGCACGTGATTTTTGACCCTCCCCGAGAATTTTCACATTTTTAGCGTGAATATGTGAAATTGGGTCCAATATAGTCATTTTAACTATTTTACTTTATTTCGTTGCAAAAAGAAAAATCACAAAAAATATATATATAATTTTAGTTTATGTATTTCTCATAAACTTGAAAAATACAAAAAAAAATTGTACTTTATTTTGGTACTTTATATAAATTCGAAAATTACAAAAAAATATAGTTCTATTAATGTTTGCAGTCATTATAATTTTGAAAAATACAAAAAATATTACTTCATATTTTTGTCTTTATTAAAGAACGAAAATTACAAAAAAATATAAGTTTTATTTATATTCTATAGTCATTTTAACTTTGAAAAATACAAAAAAAATTACTTCATATTTTATCTTAAAAACGAAAATTACAAATAGTTTTATTAATATTTTGTAGCTATTTTAAACCTTGAAAAATATTTAAAAAGATATAGTTTTGTTTAAATACTAGTATTATTTTTGGTAGTTATTTTGCTTACATAGGACTAGTTAAGCAACGTGTTCCTATTTCTCGGGTCCGGGCAAAAGAATAATATTCGGGTTCAAACTACCCGGTTTTAGGCCTAATTTTCGGACCTAGCCCATAATAAACCGTGTCCAGGACACGTGGGGAACCCCACCACGCGTGGGGGACATATGCCTCGAACCCCATCACGCGTGGGGCTCATTTTCATGGGCATTGTATTACAAAAACACGGACCAACGAAAAAGGACCGGGGGGAATTTTAAAAAGGGACTTTTTGAAAAATGGGAATTTAAAAAATGGGAAATACTACTGTTCTTCTTCCTTCTTAACAAAATAGAAGAAGCAGAAACCTGGAGGAGACGACGGTAGCTCTTTCTTCTTAAAAAAGAAGAAAGCAAAAAAACCTACGGGACTACTGTTCACGCTTCTTCTTCAAGAAGAAGAAGAAGCAAATACCTAGCAGGACCCTACCCAAAAACCACCCAGTCGTCAACCTCCGAACAGCCCACCACCAACACTCCATCAACGGACCAACCTCCTCCTCCCAAACACCACCCCGACGCCATAACCACCACCCCTCACGTCCAAAAACCCACGACGACCTCCCCAGCGTCCAAAACTACAGCCCAGTCCATAACCACCAAGCCTCTCAAACGACCACCCTCGTTCCACCCAAAACCACTCCGTCAACGACCCACCGCGTCTAGCCCCCGTCAAGCAGCGACTGCTGCTACGTTTCCATCGCGTCGTCGCTGCCCCCTCGCCGGAACTCGAGCAGCTGTTGCTGCGTTGTCGAGCTCTCCACCATGTCCGGCGACCATAACCCAAAACCAACCACTCTCTCACGTCCGAGCTCCAGCCATTAACTACTGCCCAAACAACCCACCCTACTGTCGCAACCAACACCCTCGTCATTTTCCAGTCGACAACCATCACCCCATCACCATTAAACACTGCTCGTCGACCCCCACAATCGTCGACTAAACAATCCGTCAGCTTCACGCCACTAGTTGAGCCGGAGTTCATGGAGGTGAGCTGCTCGACCTTGTGTTGAGGTCGAGTTCCAGTCCAAGGTCCAAAGGTTGAGTCGAGGTCCGGTACGTCGAGGCGCTGTCCGAGGTTCCGTCGTTGTTCTTCGTTCAGAAAGGTCCGGCTTAAGTTCCGTCGGAATCGTGTTTGTCGCTCTGAGTTTGTCGAGGTGCAAAAGGTTAGTAAACCTCGATGTATTAGATAAATAAATGTTACGGAATGTTCAAAAAATGCAATATAGAATTTGGTTTGGAAATTTTCTGCCTATGTTTCATTGTCTGCATTTTGGTTCATTTTTATGTTATGTTATTCTTGTTTATTTGATGTCGTTTAATTAAGTTGGACTAGTCGTTCTATGACACAAGTTTGACATTAATCTGTTCGTCCTTTCCTTCGGTTAGGTCATTCGAAAAATAGTATTAGTGCATGCTGTTACTACTACCGAAACACTCATTCACTAAACTCCTTTTTTTAAACTTTTAACAAGTCATGGGATTTTAGTTGTAAAGAGGCCGTAAGTCTTAGTATTGTTAAAGACATAAAAATGACATCCTTTTAAAAAAAAAATATAATAGTAATAATAAAGAATAAAATGAGACGAGCCTCGCCGAATAAAAGGGACAAATTGCGGGGCCCTCACAAAATATATGTCTTAAATACTTAGATTCCGGGATGGGTCGTTTAGCAAATTTCACGGCCCTACCCCAAAATAATAATGCGCTAGTTGTTTTAGGCGCGCCTTTAATAATGTTATCTCCCTAAGCTCGGGTGCACATTTATGTGACCCAAATCCAAATCTCAACGGAGTCGAAATATGTCTCTAGTCACGGGCGCATTGATTGTGGCGTGGCCCGAGATGCATTTCCATGACGTTGCAAATTCTTTAAAAAATAAGAATGAGATGAGCCTCGCCGAATAAAAATACAAATTGCGGGGCCCTCAGTAAATACTTGTTTAAAATTACTTAGAATTCAGGAGGGTCGTTTAGCGAATTTCGCGGCCTCCGCAAAATAATAACGCGATAGTCTCTTTAGGCGCGTGTTTAATAATTTACTTTCTTAAGCTCGGGTGTGCATTTCATGCGACCCAAATCCAAATCCTAAAACATCAAATAAAATATGTTTCGGATTGTGGGTGCATTTCATGTGACACAGTCCAAAGATATATTTTAAGCGATGTTCACATTCTTATAAAAACAATAATAATAAAGCGGTTAAAAGATAAATTTGCACATAAGTTCATATTGTATTAAAAATCAGATAAATAAGCCAAATATAACAGTTGAGCGACCGTGCTAGAACCACGGAACTCGGGAATGCCTAACACCTTCTCCCGGGTTAACAGAATTCCTTATCTAGATTTCTGGTACGCAGACTGTAATATAGAGTCATTCTTTTCCTCGATTCGGGATTAAAATTGGTGACTTGGGACACCCTAAATCTCCCAAGTGGCGACTCTGAAATAATTAAACCAATCCCGTTTCGATTGTCCTTTAATTGGAAAAAACTCCCTTGCGCCCTCTCGGGTGCGGAAAAAGGAGGTGTGACAGCTCTGGCGACTCTGCTGGGGATTGGCAACCCAGAACCACTGGTTCAGGGTTAAGAATTCGAGCTTAGAATAATTGTTATT
The DNA here is from genome assembly GCF_000393655.2 of Nicotiana sylvestris. NCBI lineage: Eukaryota > Viridiplantae > Streptophyta > Magnoliopsida > Solanales > Solanaceae > Nicotiana > Nicotiana sylvestris. The sequence continues at coordinate 150,688,317 of NC_091067.1, forward strand.
ATTTGGCTTTATTTATTATCTGATTATTACATGTTTTGAGCCTAATGTGCTAAATGCTGCTTTTACCGCTTTGATATTATTTGAACTGTATATAAACTGTGCCGAAACCCTTCTCTTCTTACCTCCGGGGATGTGCTTACTGGTTGAGACTCTCCCTATTCTGTTAGTGTCATACCCTGAATAAAAGAGGCTCGGAAAGTTTCTAAGCCGGCTGGCCTTTTGGTTCCCGGAAAGGAGCTCCTTCCTCAGCTCGAGTTGTCCGCTCGGGTACACTGTCTAGAACACCGACCCAGGTTTTTGAACCTAGTATAACAAAGCCACATGCCGGATCCCTAGTAGGAACGTTTATTTGCATCATGTGCATTTGACTTAGGGGACTCAACATAGGGGTTGGGTCCGTCTAGGACAAGCAACCTGAAAATAATAGACCATCTTATGGCATCCTATGTGCTACATGTTGTATTCAGTCAAGGGCGAATGAGTCATTTGGTCATTTCCAGCATGATGTTATTTTAATCAAAGCATGGGGAACATTTGTGGAATCCAAGAAGCCTTGGAATTCCCTATGTCCCCCACGCTTGCTTTTTGGGAAAACACATGGGGAACATTTGTGGAATCCAAGAAGTCTTGGAATTCCCATATGTCCCCCACGCTTCATATGTTGGAAAAAGCGCATGGGGAACATTTGCGAAATCCAAGATGTCTTGGAAATCCTTATGTTTCCCATGCCACATTTTGAAAATAACAATAAATATAAAAAAATAAAAATACATATAAAAACAAGGCATGAAAATTCAAAAGATTTTGTATGTTGTCATCATTTTCCACAAATTAGAAAATCGTGAAAAGATGAGGAAATGACAGTGTAGAGATATAACTACTTATTTTTAGAAAGAAAAAAAAACAAATGTCCAAGTAGTGTCGAAACTCTGCCGAAATTTTGAGAATATAAAATAAAAAATATATGTCTTATTAGTTTGTTTTATTAAAAAAAAAGCATTAATAGAAAAGAAAATTGTTTGTCTTGCCATAAAAATGAAAAAAAGAGTCTTGTTTTTAAAATATGTGTTATTTATTTGTTTATGAAAATGACAAAATTAAAATAATCCAAAAATATTTTCTCCATTATTGACTTCTTTAGGAAGTCTTTCTAATTGTTTTCAAAAAAATAATATAATATAAAATAAAATAAAAAACAAATCCGAAAATATTTTGATTCTTTTTCAAAGTTGATAAGAAAATTCAAAATCCAAAAAAAAAAAAAATATTTTGAGAAGCATTTCTTTTATCAAAAGCAAAATTCCGAAAAACATTTTCTTCTTCTTCTTCTTTAGAATAAAGAAAAAAAAAAGAGCAAATGAAAATTCCAAAATATATCTTAGAAGTGTTTCTTGTAAAAAGAAAATCAATCAAAAAATGCTTCCTTTCTTCTTTTAAAGTAGTTCTTTTGACCGAACTACGCGGGTTTGATTCTCACCGGATGTGAGATACGTAGGCAACCCTCATCGGGTCCAACCCCACCTTCTCAAAAAAGAAGGAATGTTTTATGTTTTTCGTTAATTCGTTTGTTTGTTATAAATGAAAATAATAGAATAATAAGTCAGGTGATGCTGTTTTGTCATAAATAGCCGAATGTTCCCGAAAGGGACGCCGGAAGGCTGACTTTGCATAAACAGCCACCTTTTGGGTCATTTTTTAAGACTTGGTCCAATTGACCCACACAGCCTTAAAAATCTTCGTCCCCGAGACGTCAAAAGGCCGTGTTTGCAATATTGACTTTTCTAAATTCAAAAAACGATAAAAAGAGTCATAAATAAGCCAGGTGATTCTGCTTTGTCATAAATAGCCGAATGTTCCCGAAAGGGACGCCGGAAGGCTGACTTTGCATAAATAGCCACCTTTGGGTCATGTTTAGGATTGTTGGTTTAGTTGACCCACACAACCTTATAAATCTTCGTCCCCGAGGCGCTAAAGGGCCGTGTTTGCAACCCCAGGTTTTTATTGCAATTTGAAAAAAAACAAAGAGTCAGCGGTTAGGTGAATACCGTTTGAATTTTTAGTCAAAAATAAGTCGAGCCAGCTTCGGCCGCGTCTTAAACCGTTCTTGCCGAAATAGCCTTAGAGTATCTTTCAGTTGTCGAAAGGTTATTTTCGTAAAAGAATGGACAAGTTTGTAAAGTGTCGAAATAATCCTCCCCGGCCTCAAAATTCATGTGAAATTCGGAAAGGGCCACATTCGCAAAAATAACCATTTGGTTAAAATTAGCAAATGGAAGAAGGAAGTTGGTCATTTGCTTTGGAGTTTGTAAATCTTTTTATTAGAATATGTGGGTTGTTTGATTTTCGAGTTCGTAGGTCATCTTCAAACCTTTGAAACCCAATTTGTTTTAATATGGAAATTGTAAAAAAAAAATGTTTATTATTGTTTATCTTTTATTGGGCCGAACTACGCAAGGTCTGATTCATGCGGGGTCATGATACGTAGGCAATCTCCATAAGATTCGACCACAACAAAAAGAAAATGGAAAAATCAAAAAAAAAAGGAAAAATGAAAAAATCGAAAAAGAGAAAAGGAAAAAATGATTGAAAGAAAAAGGAAATACAAAATAAATACAGGGGTTCCCAAAGTGCTTCAAAGGGGCAAATAAGCAAGTCGGGGTGACGCATGTTGTTTGAAGCAAAGCATGTTAGAAACGGTTAACTGCCTAGGGGCATTGCATCCTCAATGTGTTGTTATCAAATCTGTTACACTCTAAACGCTAACAAGTTTGTTGTTTTCCGAATCTCAAACAGTTAGTTGTTAAAGAATTCTGGCAACACACCCTTACCAAACTAGATCCAAAGGACCGATAACAACAAGCATGACTACTTCAGAGAATAGTACCGAGGAAGAAAGGCCGATGAGCCAGTTGTTAAAGGAAGCGATGGGAAAGATAGAAAGGATGGGACTAGATATGAATGCAATGCAGCTAGCTCTAGCCAAAGCACAAAAGAGCCCTGAGCCATTGGGGCACATGCCGGAATACCCTCACTCCGGCCCTTCAACAAGCCTCCCAAATCCCCGTTACCATCAAGAAAGAAGCCCTCATGATTCCCAGGCTCCACCACCCCATCAACCTCTCCCCACACCCGATATTCCCACTCTTGTGGGACCCACACCAGCCCCTTGCACAGAACGACCAGTGAGCCATTGTTTCAGGCTCACGATACCCAATACTATCCCCTGAGCCTACATTCCATGCCCCCGAACCACATGCTTACAATCCACACTTGGAGGTACCAGCAGAGATCGAAAAGCCGGTTAAAGCCCCTGAACAGGATGAGGTGTTGAGAAAGTTCAAAAGCATGGAGCAGTCCTTCAGGAACCTGCACAGTTTGGGGAACCAGGTCAGCGTAGCATACAAAGATCTATGCCCCTTTCCCAGACGTCCAACTCCCGGCTGGGTTCAAGATGCCTAAGTTTGATTTATATGAAGGGCACAGTGATCCCATGGCACATTTGCGGGGATTCTGTAGCAAAATGAGAGGGGCAGGCGGCAAGGATGAGCTGCTAATAGCTTATTTCGGCCAGAGTCTGAGCGGATCTGCACTAGAATGGTATACCAGGCAGGATTCCAGTAGGTGGTATACTTGGGATGATCTGGCGCAGGCTTTCGCAGGTCATTTCCAGTACAATCTCGAGATAGTCCCTGACCGTCTCACATTGTTGAGGACTGGAAAGAAGCCTGGGGAAAGTTTTCGTGAGTTTGGTTTCCGCTGGAGAGAACAAGCGGCCAGAGTTGATCCTCCCATGAAAGAGGGAGAAATGGTGGACTACTTCTTGCAAACACTTGATCCAACTTACTTTGGTCACTTGGTGACAACGGTTGGGAAATCCTTCAATGAAGTGGTAAAGATAGGGGTCATGATAGAGGAGGGCCTAAGGTCTGACAAAATCCTAAATTACTCAGCGCTCAAGGCAACGACCCAAGCTATTCAGAGCGGCGCGGGAGGTGTGCTCGAGGTCGCATCAGTCGAAGCAGGTACTGGGTCCAAATTCAGAGGTCCTTCCCCTCACTACCAGCCCAGGCCCCACACTCCATACAACCTTCCACAACCCTACTATCCACCATCAGAGCCACTCTTTTCAGACCATCATGCCCAAGCCTGCCCCCGAGCTCCATATAATCCGCCTCAATATTATCCTCCGAACAAAGTCCGGTCGCAGGGTCAACTATCAGGTCACCCCCGCTGGCGAGAGCCAGCACCACGTAATGCATTCTTGCCTTCACAACGTTTTCAAGCACCCAACGACCCTAGAAAACAGGGGCATGGGGGAAAACAAAGGCAAGGAAACAATTTCACGCCAATTGGGGAGTCCTACGCAAGTTTGTTTGAAAAGCTAAAGCTTTCAGGACTGATTGAGCCGCTCCTTGGCTATACTCCAGATCCATATGCAAAAGGGTTCAATCCTGCTGTACGATGCATGTACCACTCTAATGTCCAAGGACATAGCATTGAAGACTGTCGTTCTTTGAAAAAGGAAATCGAAAGAATGATTCAGGAAGGGGCAATTGTGATCGACGACAGTGACAGGGAGCAGGCGAATCATCTTGAGAACTTGTTGATTGATGTTGATAATACTGAAGTTGGGGATGGTCTTGGCAATTTTGATATAGAGCTCAATGGCTAAAATGTCGTGCTTTGCAGTTGGAAGATACTCCATTTTGGGTCAGCCGGAGATGCCGTGCTTGGATAGTTGGAAAGACACTCCATTTTGGGTCAACCGGAGAGGATCGTTGATGGTCTATTTTGTTGTCATTTCCGTTGTTCGGATTATTAGGATTGTAATTCGGGTTTGTTTTGTGTCAATATCTTTCCGCTTATCTTTCCGTTTTGTCATAGCGGTTTGTTTAAGTTTTGTCCAAGTTTTTTAGGATTTTATTCCGGTTTGCTTTGTTTTTAAAACCATTTGTTCAGTCCAATGCAAAAAATTCAGTCTTGTATTATATCCAGTCATCTTTTGTTTAGTCCTTATTTCATTTTTATTCAGCACCGATTCTAGTGACATGACATGCGCACACACTTTGGGCCTAGTCTTTAAAGTTAATCATAAAACCCTGTAAAGGCAATCAGACCATTTAAAGAAAATAAGAACGGTTTGAGATTATTCAGAGCCCGAGTCATGTGGAACTAGGGGCAAGTTGAGCACAAAGAAAACCGTTAAAAGCAAGATTCGCTAAGCTGGCATGAGGTTTGTCCAAGATAATGAGAGATGAGGGTCGCCCAACGGTGCTTTAGAAGTGACAGATGAACAAACAAATGTTGAATATAATTGTCAAGTCCAGCACCCTCAAAAGAGAGTACAAATTTAAATTGTGTTGTTTGCACTTGGCATGTTTTGAAGACTGGAATGACGAAGGCATTTTGTTCTGCTACCCAAACACTTTATCCTTCGTTACCCCTTTTGAGCCTTATTTATTTTTCTTTCATACCCCTCGTTCGGAATTAGTAGCAACGAATAAAATACGCAAGCATGGGAAAGAAAGAAAACAACAGCAACGAAAAAAAGAGAGAAAAAAAAGAGAAAAAGAAAAGAAAAGAAAATTGATAACAAAGAAAAAAAAACAAAAGAAAGTCGGAATGAAAAGAGGAATTGGGAACTACGTTTGACCTGATTCCTCAAAGAGGATACGTAGGCGCTTCACGGCTCGGTCATAGTTTTGAAAAAAAAATGAAAAAAAAAACAATTAAGATATCCCCAAGCAAGAAACTGGGGCAGAGGTTGCGGTCGTTGTAAATAAATCTAATTCCGAAGGTTGTAACTAATAACCCAAAAAATTAATGTATTTTTGAGCCTTTTATACCCTTTCTTTCTAGCCTGTCCAAAACCCACATTACGGTCCAAAGAAAGACCTTCCGATCAGTCTTCAAAAGATGCCAAGTCAGACAAATGAAGAGTCTTACCGGCGAACATAACATTCTGTTCCACAGCAGAAAGGACTCTAATCTCCAACAGAAAGAGTCATACCAGAAACACTCCAAAATCCCCAGCTGGAGAGAGATATAAAACGAGAGAGTCTTATTGGTGAAAACCTTCACAGGCACCATAAGGCGATGAAAGCTGAGAGAAGAACCCAAAGATGAGAGAGACTTGATAGTGAAAACCCTTCGGGCACTACAAGTCGAATAAGATTGAGATTCAGAGGGGGAATCGCCAATTGAAGATCTTAAAAGATGATTGACGGCAGAGGATAGGCCACATACGCATGTCATGGCCATTAGAGTCGGTATTTGTGTTTGATAGATTTTTATTTGTAGTTTCTTTTGTAAAAGAGTCATTTGTTTCCTTTGTCTTTTATTTTGTGTCTTTTATCTTTCTCCTTTCATAGAAAATTCCCCAATAGAGTTTGTCTGGTCAGAACAAGTATGAAATGACTTCAAATAGGCCATCAGCTTTCCAAAATGAGATCTGACTAGTACATCCAAGTGGTATAGTCAGCGAGGAACAAGCGCGAGGCCAGTGTCAAAATATATATCCCCAGCAAAAGGCCCATGAACAAAGCAAGGAACGCAGTGAGCAATATTTGGCGAAATTCATACAAGACTAAAAGTCGGGGGAAATGCCAGTTTCCAAGCTATGCCACAAAGAAGAGGGATATCCCCCAGCAGGAGGGGATTATCCCCAGCACATAATATCATCCCAACAAGTTGTGGAACACAAAGCAAGGAGGGAGAAAGGGAAAACCATCCCAGCAGGAGTATCACAACCAACCACCATGTTTTAAACTAACAATTTTGTTTGATTTGAAACAGGTAAAAGGAATGGCATTGATGCAGAACTGCATGCCACAAGGGATATTATCAAACTGGGGCAGAAAATTTTCCTTCCATTTAGAAAAATTTTCTGGAAGTCAGGTACCCCCAGCTGATAATATTTTATCCCCCAGCAGGTAAGTAAATAATCCCCAAGTGTTGAGGTAAGACATTTTCAAGCCTTAAGGATATGTTGGGTTCATCCGCCCTCAAATAGGATATGTTTGGGTTCATCCGCCCTCAAATAGGATATGTTCGGGTTCATCCACCCTCAAATAGGATCTGTCGGGTTCATCCGCCCTCAAACAGGATATGTCGGGTTCATCCGCCCTCAAACAGGATATGCCGGGTTCATCCGCCCTCAAACAGGATATGTCGGGTTCATCCGCCCTCAAACAGGATATGTTTGGGTTCATCCGCCCTCAAATAGGATATGTTGGGTTCATCCGCCCTCAAATAGGATATGTTGGGTTCATCCGCCCTCAAATAGGATATGTTGGGATCATCCGCCCTCAAATAGGATCTTATTTTCAAAATTATTATTGAAGACAGGCGCCCACCTGAATAACGAGAGGAATACATTTTTGCCTTTTCATTTCTTTTCTAGGTCACCCACCAGTATAATGCGGGAATACATTTTTGTCTTTTCATTTTTGTTCTAGGTCACCCACCAGTATAATGCGGGCATATCATTTTTCATATCTTTACCACCAGGCGCCCACCTGAATAACGAGAGGAATACATTTCAGTATTTGCATTTCATGTTCCAGGCGCCCACCTGTATAACGAGAGGAATACATTTCAGTCTTTTACTTCAAGCGTTGAAATTGGGAGCCCGCCCAGATAATAGAGGCATACATTCAGTTTTTACTTTTAAGCGTTGAAATTGGGAGCCCGCCCAGATAATAGAGGCATACATTCAGTTTTTTTACTTTTAAGTGTTGAAGTTGGGAGCCCGCCCATAATAACAGAGGAATACATTCAGTCTTTACTTTTAAGTGTTGAAATTGGGAGCCCGCCCAGATAACAGAGGCATACATTCCACGTCTTTACCCATAGGAGATGCATTTCCTCCTAAGTTTTAGTTTTACCCATAGGAGATGCATTTCCTCCTAAGTTCAGTTTTACCATAGGAGACGCACTTCCTAAATTCAGTTCTACCAATAGGAGATGCACTTCCTAAATCCATGGTACCAGTAGGAGACGCACTTCCTAAAAAGTTTCACCAGTAGGAGACGCACTTCCTAAGTTTATTGCACCCAATAGGAGACGCACTTCCTAAGCAAGTTTTACCAATAGGAGACGCACTTCCTAAGAATAGTTTCACCAATAGGAGACGCACTTCCTAAAAGCAAGTTTCACCAATAGGAGACGCACTTCCTAAAAGCAAGTTTCATCAATAGGAGACGCACTTCCTAAGCAAGTTTCACAATAGGAGACGCACTTCCTAAGAATAGTTTCACCATAGGAGACGCACTTCCTAAAAGTGCAAGTTTCATCAATAGGAGACGCACTTCCTAAGTCAGTTTCACAATAGGAGACGCACTTCCTAAGAATAGTTTCACCATAGGAGACGCACTTCCTAAAGTTCAGTTTCACCATAGGAGACGCACTTCCTAAAGCAAGTTTTATCAGTAGGAGACGCACTTCCTAAGATAAGTTTCACCAGTAGGAGACGCACTTCCTAAGCAAGTTTCACCAGTAGGAGACGCACTTCCTAAGCAAGTTTCACCAGTAGGAGACGCACTTCCTAAGCAAGTTTCACCAGTAGGAGACGCACTTCCTAAATCCATTGTACCAGTAGGAGACGCACTTCCTAAAAAGTTTCACCAGTAGGAGACGCACTTCCTAAGTTTATTGCACCCAATAGGAGACGCACTTCCTAAGCAAGTTTTACCAATAGGAGACACACTTCCTAAGAATAGTTTCACTATAGGAGACGCACTTCCTAAAAGCAAGTTTCACCAATAGGAGACGCACTTCCTAAGTTAATTTCACCGATAGGAGACGCACTTCCTAAGTTTAGTTCTACCAATAGGAGACGCACTTCCTAAGCAAGTTTCACTAGTAGGAGACGCACTTCCTAGGTTCAGTTTCACCAATAGGAGACGCACTTCCTAAGCAAGTTTTACCCAGTAGGAGACGCACTTCCTAAGAACAGTTTTTCCAATAGGAGACGCACTTCCTAAGCAAGCTTCACCAGTAGGAGACGCACTTCCTAATTTGATTCATTTTAAGTTCGACCATAGGAGACACCATTCCTAGTCCAGTTTTTGAAGTTTACCCGTAGGAGACGCACTTCCTAATAGGGATTTTATTCATAGGAGACGCACTTCCTAGTTCTAGTCACTGAAATTTTCACCCTTAGGAGACGCACTTCCTAGTTTAGCTCATTCCGATTCAACCATAGAAGACACACTTTCTAGTTTGAGTCATTGAGGTTTTTATTTTAGCAGACACATTTGCTAGCAAGAGTTTTGGTTTTACTCATAGGAGATGCACATCCTAGCCTAGTCTTTAGTTTACTCTCATCATTGCATCAATAGTGTAAGTGAGTTACAAATTTTGCTAACGACTCACAAATCTTTCCAGTACAAACTGGTTAGGAAATTTTGTTTGTTTTGTTTGTTTTGATTGTCAGGGACCCGCCTGTAGAACGAAGTTTGTGGTATGTCAAAGATCGAAGAAGTCAGGAGTCCGCTTGTAGAACGGGGAAACATTTTTCAAGATCAAGCAGTGACCCACTGGAAAGCAGAAGGTTACAACAAAAATCCCCAGCACTCAATCCAAGATAGAAGCAACAAGAAGCTCGCCCCAAGAATGCAAGTCAACAGTCTGGGATGATCAACAGAAGCTGGTCACCAAAAAGAAAAAAGAAAAAAAGAAAAAGAACCCAAATTACGGAAGTGGAAAACAAATGTGGTCTGCTCAAGAACTAGCACCTACAACTAGCAAGTATCAAGGTTCAGATCCAAAGTCTGCATGAAGCACCATTCAAGACTCAAGACCAAGTTTCAGAAGACTTAAGAGATAGGAATCCTTGTAACTAGTAGCTGATAGGCTTAGTTAGTCTTTTTCAGTTTTCATTTTTGTTGTAATGACAGGACCGCGGACCGGAACCTCAACGGAACGGCACCTCGATCGGCTCTTCACCTCGGTACACTTCACTATCTCTCTCATTCCCGAACTACACGTGGCCTGATTCCTGTATAACCAAGGATATGTAGGCAGCTCAGATACCAGGGCTCGGTCACATTCCCTCCCTTTCCTTAAGTGTAGTCCGTCCAAGTAATGGTCGGGTCAAAAACACGTCTAGTCGTTCTTTGTCGGAAAACTCTTCGTGTTTCCAGTCAAAGAGGGGCAGCTGTAAGCACGTGATTTTTGACCCTCCCCGAGAATTTTCACATTTTTAGCGTGAATATGTGAAATTGGGTCCAATATAGTCATTTTAACTATTTTACTTTATTTCGTTGCAAAAAGAAAAATCACAAAAAATATATATATAATTTTAGTTTATGTATTTCTCATAAACTTGAAAAATACAAAAAAAATTGTACTTTATTTTGGTACTTTATATAAATTCGAAAATTACAAAAAAATATAGTTCTATTAATGTTTGCAGTCATTATAATTTTGAAAAATACAAAAAATATTACTTCATATTTTTGTCTTTATTAAAGAACGAAAATTACAAAAAAAATATAAGTTTTATTAATATTCTATAGTCATTTTAACTTTGAAAAATACAAAAAAAATTACTTCATATTTTATCTTAAAAACGAAAATTACAAATAGTTTTATTAATATTTTGTAGCTATTTTAAACCTTGAAAAATATTTAAAAAGATATAGTTTTGTTTAAATACTAGTATTATTTTTGGTAGTTATTTTGCTTACATAGGACTAGTTAAGCAACGTGTTCCTATTTCTCGGGTCCGGGCAAAAGAATAATATTCGGGTTCAAACTACCCGGTTTTAGGCCTAATTTTCGGACCTAGCCCATAATAAACCGTGTCCAGGACACGTGGGGAACCCCACCACGCGTGGGGGACATATGCCTCGAACCCCACCACGCGTGGGGCTCATTTTTCTGGGCAGAGACTATACAAATACACGGACAAAACTTTGAAAGGGGGGACTTTTGGATTTTTGAAAAATGGGAATTTAAAAAATGGGAAATACTACTGTTCTTCTTCCTTCTTAACAAAAAAGAAGAAGCAGAAACCTGGAGGAGACGACGGTAGCTCTTTCTTCTTAAAAAAGAAGAAAGCAAAAAAACCTACGGGACTACTGTTCACGCTTCTTCTTCAAGAAGAAGAAGAAGCAAATACCTAGCAGGACCCTACCCAAAAACCACCCCGTCGTCAACCTCCGAACAGCCCACCACCAACACTCCATCAACGGACCAACCTCCTCCTCCCAAACACCACCCCGACGCCATAACCACCACCCCTCACGTCCAAAAACCCACGACGACCTCCCTAGCGTCCAAAACTACAGCCCAGTCCGTCGACCACCAAGCCTCTCAAACGACCACCCTCGTTCCACCCAAAACCACTCCGTCAACGACCCACCGCGTCTAGCCCCCGTCAAGCAGCGACTGCTGCTACGTTTCCATCGCGTCGTCGCTGCCCCCTCGCCGGAACTCGAGCAGCTGTTGCTGCGTTGTCGAGCTCTCCACCATGTCCGGCGACCATAACCCAAAACCAACCACTCTCTCACGTCCGAGCTCCAGCCATTAACCACTGCCCAAACAACCCACCCTACTGTCGCAACCAACGCCCTCGTCATTTTCCAGTCGACAACCATCACCCCGTCACCATTAAACACTGCCCGTCGACCCCCACAATCGTCGACTAAACAGTCCGTCAGCTTCACGCCACTAGTTGAGCCGGAGTTCATGGAGGTGAGCTGCTCGACCTTGTGTTGAGGTCGAGTTCCAGTCCAAGGTCCAAAGGTTGAGTCGAGGTCCGGTACGTCGAGGCGCTGTCCGAGGTTCCGTCGTTGTTCTTCGTTCAGAAAGGTCCGGCTTAAGTTCCGTCGGAATCGTGTTTGTCGCTCTGAGTTTGTCGAGGTGCAAAGGTTAGTAAACCTCGATGTATTAGATAAATAAACTTACGTTGAATGTTCGAGATGCAATATAAAAATTTGGTTTGGAAATTTTCTGCCTATGTTTCATTGTCTGCATTTTGGTTCATTTTTATGTTATGTTATTCTTGTTTATTTGATGTCGTTTAATTAAGTTGGACTAGTCGTTCTATGACACAAGTTTGACGTTAATCTGTTCGTCCTTTCCTTCGGTTAGGTCATTCGAAAAATAGTATTAGTGCATGCTGTTACTACTACCGAAACACTCATTCACTAAACTCCTTTTATTAAACTTTTAACAAGTCATGGGATTTTAGTTGTAAAGAGGCCGTAAGTCTTAGTATTGTTAAAGACATAAAAATGACATCCTTTTAAAAAAAAATATAATAGTAATAATAAAGAATAAAATGAGACGAGCCTCGCCGAATAAAAGGGACAAATTGCGGGGCCCTCACAAAATATATGTATTAAATACTTAGATTCCGGGATGGGTCGTTTAGCAAATTTCACGGCCCTACCCCAAAATAATAATGCGCTAGTTGTTTTAGGCGCGCCTTTAATAATGTTATCTCCCTAAGCTCGGGTGCACATTTATGTGACCCAAATCCAAATCTCAACGGAGTCGAAATATGTCTCTAGTCACGGGCGCATTGATTGTGGCGTGGCCCGAGATGCATTTCCATGACGTTGCAAATTCTTTAAAAAATAAGAATGAGATGAGCCTCGCCGAATAAAAATACAAATTGCGGGGCCCTCAGTAAATACTTGTTTAAAATTACTTAGAATTCAGGAGGGTCGTTTAGCGAATTTCGCGGCCTCCGCAAAATAATAACGCGATAGTCTCTTTAGGCGCGTGTTTAATAATTTACTTTCTTAAGCTCGGGTGTGCATTTCATGCGACCCAAATCCAAATCCTAAAACATCAAATAAAATATGTTTCGGATTGTGGGTGCATTTCATGTGACACAGTCCAAAGATATATTTTAAGCGATGTTCACATTCTTATAAAAACAATAATAATAAAGCGGTTAAAAGATAAATTTGCACATAAGTTCATATTGTATTAAAAATCAGATAAATAAGCCAAATATAACAGTTGAGCGACCGTGCTAGAACCACGGAACTCGGGAATGCCTAACACCTTCTCCCGGGTTAACAGAATTCCTTATCTAGATTTCTGGTACGCAGACTGTAATATAGAGTCATTCTTTTCCTCGATTCGGGATTAAAATTGGTGACTTGGGACACCCTAAATCTCCCAAGTGGCGACTCTGAAATAATTAAACCAATCCTGTTTCGATTGTCCTTTAATTGGAAAAAACCCCTTGCACCCTCTCGGGTGCGGAAAAAGGAGGTGTGACACTCACATTACTCCCTGCACCATGTGTGCAGATTTAGGCGTCGTAGAGTCCGCTCCTGAGTGCTGATCCTCCCAGTCCAGGCAGTGTTTTCGGAGACTATGAGGTACCTTTTGACGTCCGCAGCCCCCGTGCCTCCTTATCTTATCATTTTCATGTTTTTAGAACTATTGTATCGGATTTAGTGTTCAGTAGACTTGTATCCGAATTTCTTGGTTGCTCATGACTTGTGACACCCCGGTTTGGGCTATGTCGGGATGGTTTCTACTGTTGTTATCGTTAATTCCGCAAATTATGGTTATTATATCATGTTTTAGAACTACTTATGGTATTTAACTGTTTAAAAGAGGTGGTTTGTTTTGGTCTAGCTGGCCTTGTCTTCACGAGAGGCACCATCACGACCGGGTTTAGGGAATTGGGTCGTGACAGTGCTAGCCCACCGCGGCCGCGGTGCTACATTGTGCGGGCCGCAGTGGTTAGATTTAGAGAAGTGGTTTTATAGACCTTGCCCCAGTGCGGACCGCAGTTGCTTTTATGCGGTCCGCGGTGTTCCTAGTGCGGCCGCACTCCATTTTGTGCGGTTCGCACTGGGCAGGTTTTACAACTGTTTCTGCAACTGTCTGCTCATGTTCTGCAATTCATTATGCATAGATGTTTTATTGCTTCTATTGTTACTAACAAGTTAGATGCTTGTGTTTGCAGACAATGGTTAAACAATGAGGGAAAAGCTCAAAACAACCCGACCGAGGTGATTCATCCTGGGGAGGGAATCATAGATTGGTTAAACTCACTCCTCAGGCTCGACAAAACATAAAGAAAATGAGGAAGGAAATCAAGTCAGCTGATAGAGCATGTGATCAATCGGGGAATGAGTATTTTCCCTCCCAAGACATCTCATCTGACTCAGTTCCAACTCATTTCGTCACCAACTTTCGATTGACTGATGTCCCCACTGAGTCTTCTGAGGGCTCAGCAGCTGGCAGTGGTGTGTACTCTACCTCCCCCACAGCTTCATTATCTGGGTAGGGTGCAGGCGGAGGTGATGAGGAGGTACAAAGGGCTGAAGAGGCAGTTAGAGGGGGTGAACCTCATGTTGGGGGGGATTGCCCGAACTAGGAAACCAGAAGTTTGGGAGGACAGGTTTGTCAGCCAGGTGGCGTACCGCAAATTCAAGGAGTGGTGGCCGGTGAGGAAGTTGATACGGGAGTGGAGTTTCATTGATAGAGACCTTTTACCCCTCAACCCCAACGTGTAGAGACAGTTTAGAACTAGAATGGGTTGGGAGCATTTCTTAGATAACTGTGTGGACGCCAACGAGCATTTGGTCAAAGAGTTCTACTATAATGTAGCTCACATTGTCAAGGGCTCCAAAGTGACCAAGGTTCGGAACAAAAAGGTGTTGTTCGACGGGAAGTCTCTGAATGAATATTTGGGCTTCAATGAGGAAGATGAGACCCTCTACATGGCAAAGCTGGAGATGGGCGAGGAGGTCCGTCCATGGTTAGTTCAGTACCTGGCAATCCCAGGTACCGTTCCGGAGTGGGTGACTGCTGGAGTAAAAATACTGCGGAGAACTCTCAACTTTGAGGCGAGGGGCTGGAAGTCATTTGTATGCAGTCGGTTGGATCCTATTACCCATGACCAGACCCTTCCTCTCCATCGGGCTATTTTGGTTGCTTCCATCATGGCGGAGTACCCCATCAATGTGGGGAATGTGATGTCCCGCATTATATCTATAGTGGGTTCCGAGCATGACCGGAACTATCCTTTCCCCAACACCCTCACTATGTACTTCCGGGACCTAGAAGTAGACAAGAGGCCATTTGACATCAAGGTCAAGGCGACAACCCCGTTCTCCTAGTATAGCTTGAAGGGGAATGACAACCCCAAGGACAAGAACCACAAAGCTCTTGCTTCTGCCCCAACTGGCCAGTCTAAAGTGCCAGTTGTAGTAGAGGTCCCTGATGAGCCTTCCTCCACTGCTGACATGCTTCTGGGACCTTCCACATATTCAGCCATTCCTCCTGGCCCTTCCACATCAGTGGGCCCGGAGATCCCATCGACCCGGGGCCACCCCATCACTACCCACCGGCTGAGCCAGGTCCTTACACTACAAGAAAAGGCCCATTTTGTGAGGGGTATTTTTAAGTTTTGTGGCAGTTTTTGACCCCTACAAAATGAATTGTGGCGGTTTCAAAAAATGCCACAGTTACCTTCGCCACGAGCATTTATGTGGCAATTTTGTAAAACCTCCACGACGACCGCCATAATATAAATTTTTAATTTGTGGTGGTTTTTAAAGGCAATTGGCGACGGTTTGTAATACCCAAAATATGATCTCTGTGTTTTTTAAAAAAAATAATGTAAGAGGGTTATAAACCCCCACAATTTGATTTAAAAAAAATAATCATTGGTAGTTTATAACTGCCACAATAGTGGAAAATTTTAATTCAAGGATTCAAAAAATAAACTCAATAACTCATACAACATAAATCCAATTCCATTAAGAATATCTATAGTAACAAACATCAACACATTCAAATTCATATCACACTAAAGTTATAAAAACACATATTTGATAATTTAAACATTATACATTCTATAGTTGCCCATAATAAGTAAATATGCAGATATGCTAAGTATTTGCTTGGCGATTTATATTGCTGTCACCTGATTATATTCTCACATCCACCGAATAAAGCAGGCTCACTCTACAGATCACATGCTGAAACAGAGAATTTTGATCAAAAACTTATAAAGGAATAAAATTTTGCCAACAAGCTAAAAGGAAGATCTGGGTATATAAATAAACGAAAGGTCTGATTCTTCTTACAAATAAATCTGTTACTTGATCCAATAATAGCATTGAACTGAAGTTGTTAGATACTCGCATGAATAAGAGCTAAAGTACAAAGCTATTTCCTTGGATATCATCACAACACTTACATCCACAAACTATTTACTTGATAGCATAAATTCTTGCCATATATTCACAAAAATCATAATGTAACTAATCATAAGGTAACCACTATAAGCTTTCTAACATTTAGAATCAAACAAATAATTTATAAGATGTAATCTGTCCTAATGATTAGCAAACTTGCATCAAAACTGAAGGCTAATAACACTAGGAAATTGAAGCAGAAGAAATGAACTGAATAAAATAGGAGTGGTCTGATAGGAGTAGTTAGTTAAACAAACCAAGCATATTAAAATCTGTTGGATCCAACTTCAAACAAAAGAAGCAACAAATTAAAACGCGCAAAACTTTTTCTAAGGCATGAATTCTACTAGTATCTGTATTATCAGTAAAAACTACAAGAGAATATATAACAAACTACTCTTAGTTAATTAACGTAACCTGAGGAAAAAATGTGAAAAGATTTAGGAGATAAGTTAACAAGCATAACTTACCACTCAATTCCATCATAATAACATATCAATCTGTTAAACCAAAATATGCATAGATTAACATTCAATCAAGTTGGCTTCATCAAAGTTTTTGTCCCTAGAATTACTCCACAGTAAGAGATCCTCTTATGGGAACACATACGAATGCAAGATATAAAAAATAAGGTGAATCAAATGTGAATACCATTTCTGAACATAGATTTAAACCAAATATGAATATCATCTCTAAACATACCTATAAACGAAATAAATAAGCACTACTTAAAGATGCAATATTGTTACCTTTAGATAAAACACCATATTAAATAAAAAATTTATTTGGATTTATATGCATTTGTTGCTAAATAAGTAGCAGTATTTGCCTCGACTACATCATCAATTAGATGGTCTGTAGCTAGTTATATCCCAACTCTTAGTATGACTCATTCTCATAACCTTCATCTTCCACAACTTCTTCTGTATCATACAAATCTCTTAGATTTTGGTTTACTAAAAATACTTCATCCTTAATTGAAAACATCATTTACATAGTACACCATATTTATGCTTGAAATACTTCGATGTAAGGCTCATGTTCTTCACCCTCAATCTCGAATAATTATATAGAAAGTTGGAGTTCATTTTCGTTTTTCCAAATAAATAAAACATCAGTAGCATACAAATAATTTACCTGCCTAATGATCTTTGTATGCTAGAATTATTCAAATTTGAAGGCATATATAAAATATGCTCAAAAACTTATGCGAGCCGTACATAAACTAGTTTTTACAATAAAATGAGTCAACTTACCTGATAGCGGGTTTGAAGTTACACCATGTCCAGTACTCTTAAAAACGTGCACATCTGCAATAATGATATGATGCAAGACATATTACTTGAGGAAGTTTACATTTGCAGTAATTCATTTTCTAAGGAAAGTGAAAAACTAAACTACTAAAGTATGAGCTAGAGAAGGAAAAATTTGTCACCATAGCAAGTAAAAGATATGCATTCATTAAAGACCTTGTACTGTCTTGATATTCCTCAATATAGAAGTGAGAAAAACATTAGGAAGTTCCCTAACTGAATAATCGATAGAATAAAATGCATTTATGCTCTCCCATCAGCGCCGACTCTAACGTGATGAGGGGTAAGGCATGGGCCTTAGGCCCGCAAATTTGGGGGGGCCCATCTTTTAAAACGAATAGGCTTATAGGTATTTAAAAAATGATATTTAGTACTTTTAATACAAAATTAGAGTTTTTAATATAAGAGGAAATAGAGCTCTTTAGATATATAAATAAAGTAATAATTTGACATAGTCAAAATGGATAGATGAATAGTTTTCTCAATGTTTCAGTTTTACTCCTTCATTAGATAATGTATAAAAAAATTTACTCTCCCTTTCTTAATATGTCCAAGTCAATCTTTCTTTTCTCCAATATCTTTATATTTCAGAAACCCCTATATATTTTCTTTCTTCCTTTTTAATATTCTTACTCACTTGCTTTCTCCAATATTTCATTACTCACTTGCTTTCTACAAGATATCATTAGCTCCATTGTTCAAAAATACTTTTAAGCTTCCAATAATTCTATACTTCTATTGCTCTATAAAATATTATCTAATATCTACAATATCTCAAGAAAGATTAAATGAGCTGGCTATATTATCAATTGAATAAAGACAATTATAGAAAATCAATTATAAAGAAAGGTTATTAACAACTTTGTATCTCAAAAAGTTAGAAGAATATACTTCAAATAAAAACGTATGCTATAACTTTCTTTTAAAAAATTAGGCCTCATATTAAACTTTGGCCTTAGGCTCTGCATATACTTGAGCCGCCCATGTCTCCCATATTATATTAATTTGTGGGTCAATCAATTTCAACATCACGCAACAGAACTAAATTTTAATTGGAATCTAGAAAAGCTTTGCCTTAAATAAAGGAGCTTCTTACTACAACACTGAGTAGTCTGTAGCCTGAAGCAAAACATCTAATGGTCTTTCCTCGAATATCAACACTCTTTAAAAAAGAGAATAAATTTCGAGCTAGATTGTCCATAAGGGTTTCATTACTGGTTCAAGCAATAACTACAACTGAAAAACCCAAATTCTACTGCTACTGAGATAAAGAAAATAAATGAAATTAAGAGGAAAAGAAAAAAAAATCACCTTTAGACGAGCAGTGACATTCTGAAGTTGATTCGCCCAAATGGATACTTCACTTCAGAAATTCCCAAGACACAATGCAATACCAATAAATCGTATTCCTAGCCTGAAAACACCTTAATAAAAAATTACTTAAATTGAAACAATGGAGCAACACAAAAGACATAATCCGTGATTCAAAAATCATAGCAGGAGCCATAAATTGAGAAGAAGAATAATACTTACAAAATGTAACTAATATGGACAGAAAATTGCGAGAGAGCGCATCTGAAGGGAAGCAATGCACTAGAGAAGAAGCAGTTCAACCGAAGTGTTGAAAAGGGAAAACCTAGGGCTAGAGGCATAATGGAATTAAAAGAGGGAAAGATTCGGGAAATATTTTGGAAAAGGAGGGAGAACTTACTGCGTTTACTTTTCGAGCAAAAAAAAGGGAAATTTAAGGTAACATATAAGTTTTTGAAAAAATTAAGTATTTTTCCAACAATAAAAATAATATTTTTGATCATAATAAAATTGCTAAAATCCCTAGATAAAATAAATGTAACAACTAGTTACGGATGTATTGATATTGTACTAATTATTTAAAATTTTAATTAATGAAATATGAATATCTTTTGAGATGTTAAATCTAAATATATTTTTTATCTTTTAAATATAAAAAATTGAAAAAACTATTTTTGGGTAATTTTATTTATAACAACCAAATAAGATCTAAATTTTAAATGTTAATATATGTGTATAACAACTAATCGTTAATATAGGCCAAAAAATATGGACATATGAGGCTGTTATAAAGAGGTTTAACAATATTTTTTTTCATTCTACTATTTAGCTACTGGTATCGTATTCTTAAAAATTATGAAAAAAGTTCATCCACAATAAAATCAATATCTTAATATTGAGAAGTGACAAATAAAGAGAGGGAAAAAAGCCTTTGAGTTTTTAGAAGTTGAAAATTAAACTAAGATTAATTAGTATTCTTAAATTGTCTATGCTATTTGTTACTCACTCTATTCCAGTTTATGTGAACCCATTTCCTTTTTGGTCTATCAAAAAAGAATGACCACTTTCTAAATTTGGTAACAATTTAGCTTAAACTTACAATTCTACCCTTAATGTGAAGCTTTTATAACCTCACAAGTATCCTAGGCCTCTTTTTGACTTGTTTAGGACCACAAAATTCAAAAGTCTTCATTTTTTCTTAAACTCTGTGCCCAGTCAAATAAGTTCACATAAATTGAAACTGATGGAGTAGTTTATTTAATTCTGTCTAATTAGGATTCACAGTCGGAATCATGTAGGAATAAGTTTTCTAAATTTCAGTCAAATTTGGTTTTTAGTATTATAAATAGGGGTGTAGCTACATAATTTTTTAGGTGGAGAGATAGCATCGATGTAGAGAGATTCAAGAGTTTATAAATAAATAAAAATGCCTCCTACCATGTTTGGTCTCTAGTTTGATAAATTTCTTCCGTATAGCCTTTGTTGAATTTGTTGCTTGTGCTTAAATTGTTTTTTGGGGTATTTCAATCCTTTAAATTGGTATCAGAGCCTATGTGAGATCTGTCAAAGCAGGTATGAGATCCTAAAAATATATGGATATTCTATCACTTGGTTGTCTCATTTTTTTGTGTTTGATGGTAAAAATAATTTTGAAACTTGGTATCAACAGATAAAGAATTTTTTAAATATTGTTGGATTATGGTCCATTATTAACGAAGGATTTGAAAACTCTAGAAGGCACAACATTTATGAGTAACACAACTACGCAATTGGAAAAAAAAAAGACAATTGGATTGTGAGTGCGATATTATCTTGCCATCAAGGTCAAACTGTATGTATCTAACAAATCTTGCATGCAAAGTAATTAAATGAGGCCTGGACAATGTCGTATATTACCACCTAGAATCCACACGAGGTCCCTGGGACCCCGACCAATCATACCAGCCAATCCCAAACCATAATACAGACCTGCTTGAGGCTTCAAATCACATCAAACAATGCTAAAATCATGAATCATACTCCATTTCGAACTTGATAAACTTTAGAACTTCGAATTTCTTCACTCGATGTCGAAACCTGTCAAATCACGTCCGATTAACCTTAAATTTTGCACACAAGTCATATTTGATATTACGGACCTACTCCAACTTCCGGAATCAGAATCCGATCCCAATATCAAAAAATCCACTTCCGATCAAACTTCTCCAAAAACCTTCAAATTTCTAACTTAAGCCAAAAGACTCCAAAATGACCTACGGGCCTCCAAATCCACTTCCGATCGTGCTCCCAATACCAGAATCACCATACGGAGCTATTCCTAGATTCTAAATCCTAATCGGACATCGATAGCATTGAAATGCACTTCAACCCAAATTTATGGAATTCTTCCAAAATGCCAACTTCCACAATAGGCGCCGAAAAGCTCCCGGGTCATCCAAAACCCGATCCGGATATATGACCAAGCTTAAAATCATCATACGAACCTGTTAGAACCTTTGAATCCCAATTTCGAGGTCGTTTACTTATAAATTAACCCTTACTTAATTCTTTCAACTTAAAGCTTCCAAAATGGGAATTTTCTTTCCAAATCCACTCTGAACTTCCCGAAATTCATTTACGACCATGCGTACAAGTCATAATACCTGAAGTGAAGCTACTCATAACCTCAAACTACCAAACGATGCGCTAGAGCTCAAAACGACCAGTCGGGTCGTTACACTTAGCACCATAAGACTTGATGATTTAGAATGTGATTTCGTGACATATTAGATGTCCCTTAATCAACAGAGATATAAAATAGTGGAGGAGGTATTGCTATCGAAGGAGATCAATGATCAACCTACAAAAAAAAAGACAATAAATTTTGCGAAAATAAATCAAGAAGGTCAGAATTCAAAAATAGAGGAGCAAGAATCGAAGGAAAAGTTAAACTAGATGATTTAGTTGCAAGTGGTGCACCACTGAAAGAGGATGGTGTTTTACAAGAAAAATTACTTGATAGTCAAGATGAGCCTAGTAATAAAGAAGTATAATGATACACCAAGAGAAAGTTTCTAGTGATCTACTCAAGATTGAGGCGGAACTAGCTTGGGATCCAGAACCACAATAACTCATGATTACAGATATCAAAAATGGAATAAATTTTGTGCCATTATTCGAGATTGCATGTTTCAAGGAGTATGATGAAATGTTTATTGATGGCATTACTCTAAAACCTATAGGACGGCTAATTGGAATTGAATGGCTGTACAAGGCCAACCACAAGGCAAATGGAGAAGTAGATGATTTCATAGTAAAAGAAAAATATGTTATTGATATTTTGAAAGGATGTATCATAGGTAAAGCCAAATCAATTATGATCAATTTTGAAGAGAAGATGAAATTGACTAAGGATTGCGCTTCTGATTTTGTTGATGCAACATATTTTAGAAAATTAATGAGAGCCTAAATTATTTGACTTCTACAAGGTTTGATGTTACTCGTGGCATGCTCAAGTTTGAAGATCTTGGTTTAAGGAAGACTGTTGGAAACTAAACTGAGATTAATTAGTATTCCTAAGCTCTCTAGGATTTGGTATTTGTTACTCTATTTAATTCTATCTAAGTAAGATTCACAATCGAATCCATGTAGGAGTAAGTTTTCTAAATTCTAGTCAAGTTTGATTTGTAGTATTATAAATGAAGAATTAACCCAAATAGTCTCTCACCAATTATTTAAACTAAAAATCGTCGGTAGAGGTATAATGTATGCATATTTTCTATATTATATGTGTATAATCAATGTATAATCTATGTATATGGCTAGGAAAAAAGTAAACAAAGAATATGAATGACTATTTGTGTAAAAAAGGGTGTAGCTACATGGTTTCTAAGGTGGAGAGGTAGCTTCGATGTAGAGATATTCAAGAATTTATAAGTGAATAAAAAATTCCCGTTCTCTATCTAGTTTGTTAAATTTTTTCTATATAGCCTTTATTGATTTTTTTACTTGTGGCTAAATTATTTATCGGGGTATTTCAATCTTTCATTAGCTAAAGATAAATACAAAAAAAAAAATATTTGAAGACAATAAAAGAAAAACTAATAACTAATATATGGAGATAATGGAAAACCTCTGTTTTTGTGTCTACTTTTTGTAGGGGTAGAATGTTGGGGAAAAGACAAAAAATGACAAGGGTTAAAAATTGGCATAAATTGCATCAATTTGTAGAAATTTAACTAAAATGTGCAATTTGATTAGATTTTCAAAAGATGGTAAAACAAAATGACTAAATATTGCATGAGTTAGTGGCCTCCAATTTGTATCGAATGGCAAAGATTTTGCAGACAATTAAATTTGTATTACTGGAGGTTATCAGAAACTTCCACAATAAAACTGTCACAATATGTTTGTGAAAGTTAAAACAAACGCCATAAATTAAAAATATAGTGGAGGTCTTTTACAACCCCCACAAATAAACCGCCACAAAAAGAATTATTTTGTAGGGGTTGACGCAAATGCCACAAAACAAATGTATAGTGGGAGTTTCTTATAACTCCCATAAATTAACCGCCACAATTTAACAATTTTTTTGTAGTGTTATGAGTATAAACAACTGGATGCAGACTGCCTCATCCAAGTTGTCCACATTGACTACTACTATAGTGGCTCAGTCGGCTCCTCCAGCCCCGCAAGTGCCTCAGTCGATAGAGGATGCTTTGAAGGAAATACTTGAGAACCAGAAGAAAATCATCACTACTCAGGAGACATTGGTCGAGGCAGTTGCTTCACACAACAAAGCTCTCAAGGATCTTGCTAAGGAGCATAAGAAGCTGCGCAAGACACGGGCCTTCAAGGAGTCCGTGAAGGCGCTGAGAGCGGATGTGGACAAACTGAAGGCAGACCAGCTGCCTTTAGGCTTGCTATTTGAGGATCCAGCTCCAGCAGCAGTACCAGCAGCAGAGCCACAACAGGAGCAGACACAGAGGCCTCCAAAGAAGAAGAGGAAGCTCCCTAGTGCAGATGAGGCCATCATCCAGTTGGCGGACCCACCGGAGGCCTCCTCTAGTCAGCCACAGGATGTACATGATATACAACCTGTCTAGGTCCAGGCCCCAGTCCCAGCAGCTGAGCAGTAGGATACTAGGAACCAGTCTGAGGTTCCCGCGCATACAGAGGACCCGAGGACCATTGATGATCCTATGCAGACGGACACGGCTTAGGGAGTCCTCATAGCCTTTCCTTATACTTTTTGGTGCTTATTTGTTTAGTTGGCATTGGGGACAATGCCAGCTTTTGTTTGAGGGGGTGCGCCCTACATTTTATCCTTGGATGACTGTATATATATTGATTCAGTTTATGCTTTCTCGATTTTCATTTGGTCTGCATATAATTTTACATTAAGTTACTTTTATCACATTTTTTATCTTTCATTTGGTCTGTATATAAAGTTACATCATTATATATACTCATTCCCCATTGTATATTCAAATCTCCTATTGTATATATTCTTTCTATTTTTGCAAAAAAATTCGTTTTTAGCTCTTAATTATATTCGTAGCTTTTTGTTTCATTTTTGACGCTTTCAATAAGCCTTTGGTTTTCTTAATGCCATGATTCTTTCCAAAGGTGGAGTATTGTGTGAACCGGGTGGCTCTTCCCAATGATGGATGGTGTGACA
Organism: Nicotiana sylvestris; assembly: GCF_000393655.2. Lineage (NCBI taxonomy): Eukaryota > Viridiplantae > Streptophyta > Magnoliopsida > Solanales > Solanaceae > Nicotiana > Nicotiana sylvestris. The sequence continues at coordinate 150,712,784 of NC_091067.1, forward strand.
ACCTTCTTAAGGGTTTGAGTTCGTTTTTGTTTTTTTATTTTTGGTAGTTTATAGTTAAGGGTACCTCAAACAAAGCTTCACTTGGGCCTAACACATTTGCCTTTGATCCCATGGTCAAAGACAAAATGTTGTGTTTAGGATGGTGAAAGTTGTGACCTTGAGACTCTTGTGTTGACCAACAATCATCAAGTGATCTTTCGGGACCATTGTGTGCTCAAATCGTGTCTAAGGTTGTTGTGGACTATATGTCTTTAGCAATCCTTTAGCTCGTGTGGTGAGAAATCGAATTGTGAGTCCATATCCCGAGCCAATGGTCTAGAGCTTTCCCTGAATGTCTGTTGAGGCGAAATCTTAAGTAAAATTTGACTTGATAAGTGATTATAGACTCTCATTGATCCAAATGATAGTTGAACAATTCCATAGACTACCAATGATATAATCCCTAGTTAACCCCTTTGAGCCTTAAACCTTTTTCTTCCAAGAACCAATGCTACAAGACTATACCCGTTCGAAAATATACCCTCTCTTGGCACCCGATCTTTCCTTGAGCAATGACAAAAGCCTAAGTTTGGGGGGAGAGACGAGAAAGAGAACAAAGTGGTAAAAGGTACAAAAGTGAAGAAAAGGAAGGCAATAAAAAAAGAAAAGAAAAGAAAAAGACAAAAAGAAAGCCCAATGTGAAAAAGAATAAAAAGGGATTCAAGAAAAGCAAAAGAGAAAAAGGTGTGGAAAAAGTTGAAAAAGGAGAAACGTCTTGAATTACATAAGAAAGAGCGACAATGTGGTCTCTAACCCCTTAGAAAGAAGTGAGATACTCAAAGAGTCAAGTGAATTGTGCCAAATGAATAAAAGAAGTGCTTAAGGGAAGATGAAACCCATTTAGACCAAAACATTCCCTACCCTGAACCAAAAGCCTTACATTGACTCCTCAAAAGCCCTATATGATCTTGAGTTGAATGACGCTTGCGTTAGTGGATACTTACATGAGGGGCAAGCATATGGTACTTAGAGCCGGACTTGTGACCTTTCCTTGAGAGAGACGAGTGAATTCCCATTAACCTCGGTTTGTGTGCTAATACTCTAAAAAGGTGAGGTTTGCTTAGGGAGAGTTGAGGATGTGTGAGTTTGGATTCCACAATGACCAAAGTAGTTGAGAGAGTTCTTTGATGTAATGAGTCAACTCTTGATGCTCTTGTATCACACTTGATCCATGGTTTTTCAAAGTTTAAATGTTGTTAATGATTCATTCGTATTAAGGGCAATTGTTAGTCCCAATTAATGCTTGTTAAGGTTACCTTAGGATAGCTGGAAATACTTGGATTTTCCCTTAAGGGGTGGGTCTTATTTTGTTTGCTTGAGGACAAGCAAATACTTAAGTTTGGGGGAGTTGATAACTAGGGATTTTAACGTATTTCATGCTCCTTCTTGCTTATGCTTTGATTATAAATTGTTACAAAATAGTCCCAAAAGGCTCATAAGTTGTGCTTGACTGCAGGTTTGATCGACAAAGTGACAAAATGTCAAATATCGGTTCAAAAGGAGTGAAACCTGCTCAAGTATCAAAGACAAGGCAATCTGAAAGCAAAAAGGCCTAGTGCTGCCGCATTCGACTTTGTGGGTCCACACTAGGTGGTTCAAGGAGTTGGCAAAAATGGGTTTCAGGTAACGCAGCCATAGTACACATTTCGCGGTCCGTGGTGAAGGTTCTGCGGCGCGCTATCATTATGTGCGGTCCGCGAAAGAGAGATTCAGAGAGGTGAAATTTGCCATGGTTCAAGGTGCGTGGTCCGTAGTCATACTTGTGCGGACCGCATTAGAAATCTCCGCGGCCGCGGTCCATTCTACGCGGTCTGCGAAGCCCAAGTTTAGAGAGCCTAAAATTGAAGTCAAAGAGCTAGTGCGGCCGCGGCCCATTTTATGCAGCACGCGCTGACCCGCAGGGGTATTTTTGTTCAGTTTTTCCAGCCTAGTATAAATAGAACATTTTGCCATTTTTATGTCATCGGCTATTTCCTAAACAGAGTTGCGCTCGTGAGAAGACCATCTGTAGCCATTTTGGGCGTTTTTACTTAGTTTTTATCATTGAATCTTTGTATTTACTTTAGCTTTTAATTAATATGTCTTGTTCTTCATCTATTTCTCTATTTTCTTCTTCAAGCATGAGTAGCTAAACCCATTAGCTAGGGTTGTGGCTCAACCCTAGTGTGAGTAATTGATGGATGATGCCAGCTAGGGTTTGATTGACTACGGGTGTTTGCTATTTGGGATAATTTTATGGTTTAATCTATGAATTGGTGGTTGCAAATATTGGTTTGTGCTAAGTTGACTTAGCTCTTCTTGAGAAAGAGAGTCTAAGTCTCCAAAATTAACCCAACAAGGAATTAGGATGGACTCAAGAGAATTGATAGTCCCAATTAAAGGGTTAAACCTCGAGAGAGTAATTACCCGACTTGAACCCTAGTTGCTTGAGCTAATTTGCCTACCCATTTGGTCTCGAAAGAGTTAATTGGGCAAAATCACTCTCTCTACCGAGAGGTGTGAGAGTGGGTAAAATTGTGCAATGATTATAACATATTTCCCCAATCATGTCAATCGAACCTTATAAGCATTTACCCATCAATTAGCCACCTAGGTGAAAGTCACTACTCTAGTGCCTTTCTACCCATTAGATACAACTCTAGCAATTTTCTCATTAGCATAATTTAGTTCTAATTAGTAGTCGATAATATTAGTTTGTTAAAGAAAAAATCAAAAGATGTTTGGAACTGACATTTGGAACAATTACACGACTCTAGTCTAGATAGATACTCAACTCCCTTCCTAGCTCCCTAAGAAATTCGATCCCGACCCTCATATCGGGCAAAAGCTATTGTGACCCTCTCTTCCTACTTTGTAGTAGTGCAGAGTTGGCAGTGATCACTGCATAGGGGTCAATGCGGACCACACAAAATGGTTATGCGGTCCGCACAGAGGTGGGGTTCAGACTACCCACTCTCTGTATCCCGGCAGTGCGGACCACACAAAATGTAGTGCGGCCACACAAGGGGTAATACGGTCCACACAAAATGTAGTGCGGCTGCATTCCTTGAGATTCAGCTTTCAGAACAATAAGCAGTGCGGTCCGCACAAAATGGTACTGCGGACCGCACAGGGGCACCGCGGATCGCACAAAAATGACCGGGATCCGCACTGAGTGCCCAGCTGTGGCACTAAATTAGGGTTCATGGATTTTTGATTTTAAGCTTAATTAACACCCAAGTCCTGTCCCTAAGAGTTTGCCCAGCATATGTAACTAACTATGTCTATATAAATCCAAAGATTAACTACCGTAATCTATTCTACAAAAGAAAATATGGGAAGAAGAGAAAGGAAAGCAAGAAAAACACAAATTAAAAGAAATTAACAAAAGAGAACAAGTAAAAGGAATGTAATGGTACCAGATATGAGATGAAATGAAGAATAACGAGTCCAAACAATTAGTTACAAGCAAGGGAAGTGATGAACAGTGTCTTAAAGCTTCTGAGATTCAAAGGTTTGAAAAGGGTAAAAGGAGGGCCTTAGGCCCTATTTATAAAAAAGGAACTGGGGCCCAGTCTCACCAACCAGTGCGGACCGCACAAAATTGACCACGGTCCGCACAACACATCTATTTTCAAGCTTGGGGAGGCAACACACTACGGTCCGCACAAAATGGACTGTGGCCGCAGTGGTCCACCGCGGGCCGCACAAAATGTAGTGCGGCCACAGTGGCAAACTTCAGAGAGGTCTACATTTCACCCTCATCAGTGCGGCCACATTAACAACTACAAGGACCTGGCACTTTTTTCCACTAAGTCATGCACTGCATCAATACAACCCTGTAACATCTCACAACCAGTTAGCCCAAAAATCAATCCTATACTACAAAGAAAATCAAAGAAAACAAGAAGAAAAACACATGGGTTGCCTCCCAAGAAGCGCCTGATTTAACGTCGCGGCACGGAGCAGGTTACTATCACATCATTTGAAATGAAGAAGCGCCACCACGTGGCTGCCATCAATTTTTCCCAAGTAAAGCTTGACCTGGTGCCCATTAACTCTGAAAACTTCACCATTTTTGTTCTTTAAATCAAGAGCACCAAACGGGGTCACACACACCACTTCAAAAGGTCTACTCTATTTTGACTTGAGCTTTCCCCGAGACAGACGTAACCGGGAGTTGAATAAGAGAACCAAATCACATACTTTGAACTCCTTTCGACGAGCATATTTATTATGAAGGTACTTCATCTTGTCCTTATACAAGGACGAACTGGAGTAGGCATGGAATCTGAATTCATCAAGTTCATTGAGCTGCTCCACACGAAGATTGGCTGCAATGTCCCATTCAAGATTTATCTTCCTCAAAGCCCACATGACCTTGTGCTCTAACTCAACCGGTAGATGTCAAGCTTTCCCAAACACCAACCGATACGGAGACATACCAATCAGAGTCTTATAAGCAGTCCTAAAGACCATAGAGCGTCATCCAACTTCTTTGACCAATCGGTCCTATTTGCATTGACCGTCTTTGACAATATGCTTTTGATTTCCCTGTTGGAGACTTCAACTTGACCACTTGCTTGAGGATGATAGGGAGTAGAAACTTTGTGATGGATACCATACTTTGAAAGCAGAGTGTCGAAAGCTCTATTGCAAAAATGAGATCCCCTATCACTTATGATTGCCCTAGGAGTACCAAACTTTGTAAAAATGCTCTTCTTGAGAAATACAACAACACTACGGGCCTCATTGTTGGGCAAAGCTACGGCTTCAACCCACTTTGAAACATAGTCAACCGCCGCAAGAATGTAAGTGTTCCCACAAGAGCTAACAAATGGGCCCATGAAATCAATTCCCCATACATCAAAAATATCAACCTCACGGATGGTATTGAGAGGCATCTCATCTTTCTTCGAAATTCCACCCGCTCTTTGACATTCGTCGCATCTCTTCACAAAATCACCTGTATCTTTGAACAAAGTTGGCCAATAAAACCTATAACTAAGAACTTTAGAAGCCGTCCTCTCCCCTCCATGATGGCCACCATAGGGAGAGGAATGGCAAGCCTCCATGATACTCAATTTCTCCTCCTTCGAGACACACCTTCGGATCACACCATCTGTGCAAATCTTGAGCAAGTACAGCTCATCCCAATATAAATCCAAACTATCCCGCTTGAGCTTCTTCCTTTGGTTAGAAGAGAGCTCACACGGGATTATACCAGTCACAAGGAAATTAGCAACATCGACAAACCATGGCATATCATTCATCGACACTGAAAGGAGTTGTTCGTCGCGAAATGAATCATTGATCTCTAGGCCATCACGAGGCCTCCCCTCCTCCTCCAAGCGGGACAAGTGGTCTGCCACTTGGTTCTCACTGCCCTTCCAGTCCACAATCTCCAAATCAAACTCTTGAAGTAACAAGACCCATCGCATCAGTCTAGCTTTGGAGTCCTTCTTCGTCATCAAGTACTGAAGTACGGCATGGTCGGTATGAATAATAACCTTAGCACCCATAAGATACGGCCGGAATTTTTCCATAGAAAACACAATAGCCAAAAGTTCTTTCTCGGCCAACGTGTAGTTCACTTGAGCATCATTCATTGTCTTGCTCGCATAGTACACCGGATGAAACATTTTGTTCACTCTTTGACCCAAAACCACCCCAACCGCAACATCGCTCGCATCACACATGAGCTCAAAGGGCAAGCTCCAATTAGGCACGGTAATGATAGGAGTGGTGGTCAACTTATGCTTGAGAAGTTCAAAGGCTTGCATACACTTGTCATCAAACACGAACTTAGCATCTTTTTCCAACAACTTGCACAAGGGATTCACTACCTTCGAAAAGTCTTTGATAAATCTCCGGTAGAACTCCGCATGCCCAAGAAAACTTCGAACTCCCTTGACGGATGTAGGGGGAGGGAGCTTTGAAATAACATCGATCTTTGCTTTATCTACCTCAATACCATTCTTCGAAATTTTATGCCCAAGAACTATTCCTTCTTCCACCATAAAGTGGCATTTCTCCCAATTGAGGACAAGATTGGTTTCTTCACAACGGGCCAACACCCTATCAAGATTCTTCAAGCACTCATCAAATGAATCCCCCACAATACTAAAATCGTCCATGAACACCTCCAAAATGTCTTCCAGCATATCGGTGAAAATGGACATCATACACCGCTGAAATATAGCCGGTGCATTACGCAACTCAAAAGGCATCCTAGAGAAAGCAAAAGTGCCATATGGACAAGTGAATGTGGTCTTCTTCTGATCTTCCGGAGCAATTAAGATTTGGTTGTACCCAGAATACCCATCCAAGAAACAATAGAAGGCATGCCCAGCAAGTCGGTCTAACATCTGGTCAAGGAAAGGCAAAGGGAAGTGATCCTTGCGGGTCACTTTATTCAACTTGTGGTAGTCCATGCATACCCTCCAACCAGTGACTGTTCTTGTAGGAATCAACTCATTTTGAGAATTTGTAACCACGGTCATGCCAGCCTTCTTCGGTACACATTGCACCGCTGAAGTCCAAGAGCTATTAGAGATGGGGTATACAACCCCGACATCCAACCACTTGATCACCTCCTTTTTCACAACTTCTTGCATTTCCTTGTTCAAACTCCTTTGATGCTCCAAGGAAGGCTTTGCATCATCTTCCAGAATAATCTTGTGCATACAGAATGTGGGGCTTATTCCCCGAATATCGGCTAAAGTCCATCCAATTACCTTTTTCCGCTTTTGAAGCACCGCCAATGTGGCATCAACCTGCATGTTAGTAAGGCAAGAAGAAAGAATAACTGGCAAAGTAGAATTTGAGCCTAAGAACTCATACCTGAGGTTTAGAGGCAGTGGTTTCAACTCCAACACCGGAGGCTCCTCAATTGAAGGTTTAGTTGGCGGAGTCTTTCTATTCTCGAGATCCAAAGACAATTTCCTAGGCTCATAAGAATAAGAGCCCATTCCATGTAAAGCATTCACACACTCCACTCGGCTTGCATCCTCATTGACATCAAGATTCAGCAATACAGCCTCCAATGGGTCCTCCACATTGATCATTGCATTGGTGTCATCAATTATCACCGTTGTGACGAGGTCAACAAAAGAGCACACCTCGGTACTGTTGGGCTATTTCATAGACTTGCACACATGAAAAACCACATTTTCATCACCCACCCAAAGGGTGAGTTCTCCTGCTTCCACTTCTACCAATGCCTTCCCCGTAGCTAGGGAAGGTCTTCCCAATATGATCGGAACTTCGTAGTCCACCTCGTAGTCCAAGATAACAAAGTCAGCTAGCAAGATAAATTTGTCCACACGGACAAGCACATCATCAATTATACCCAATGGTCTCTTCATCGATCTATCCTCCATTTTTTAACCTCATGGAAGTCGGCCTAGGTTGCCCAATATCCAAGGTTTTGAACACTGAGTAGGGCATCAAATTGATACTAGCTCCCAAATCACATAGAGCCTTGGAAAAATCCGCACTCCCAATGGTGCAAGGAATGGTGAAAGCACCGGGATCTTCAAGCTTCAGGTCCATTGAATGCACTATTGCACTAACTTGGTGAGTCATCTTTATAGTTTCACAATCCATAGAATGCTTCTTTGTGACCAAGTCTTTCATGAATTTTGCATAGCCCGACATTTGTTCAAGAGCCTCCACCAGAGGGACATTAATGGAAAAGCTCTTTATCATGTCAATGAACTTCTTAAACTAATTATCATTCTTTTGCTTCACGAGCCTTTGAGGATAAGGTGGAGGTGGCCTTGGCAAAGGTGCCTTGGCTTTAGGCACAACCGGTTCCGACATGTCTATTACGTGTTCCCTAGACGGTTTCACGTCATTTTGAGTTTCCACCTAGACATCTTGAATATCAATCTTCATTTCTTTGTTCACATTTTCATCAACCACATCTTCAACTACCAAAGAGACTTCATTTTCTTGCAATTCAACACCATCATCCAAGATTTGCTTTTGTTTGGAGGCATTCACATCACCGCCTCTCCCACTTCTTGTTATAACCGTCATAACATAATTGTTCCCATCCTTCGGGTTCACTACTGTATCACTTAGTAGAGCACCCTTAGGGCAAGTATTTAAAGACTGAGAGATTTGGCCTAACTGTACCTCCAAATTTCTGATAGATGTATTGTGGGAAGCCAATTGTGCATGTGAATCTGCATTCTTCTTCATCATCTGTTCGAACATCATTTCAATTCTACTCATATCATTGCCAGAAGAACTAGGACCTTGAGATGGAAATGGGGCGGATTGTTCGGTTGTTGGTACATTGGGGGCCTTTGAAAGCATTGCCCCCGATTTCTTTGGTTTCCATTGTTCCATCCACCTTGATTGGTATTGCCACCCCAATTGTTGATATTACCATTCTAATTCCCTTGGTTGCTTTGATTGTTGTTTTGATTTCCCCAGTTGTTGTTTTGGTTGTTGTTCCCCCAATTACCATTGTTTTGTTGTTGATTGCCCCAATTACCATTGCCTTGTTGTTGATTGCCCCAATTGCCTTGAGGTCTCCATTGTTGTTGGTTGGAAGAGTTGCCCTGTTGGCCTTGATAGTTGTTTACATATTGAAGTTCTTCACTTTGGTCATCATAACCATCATTTTGAAATCCATCACAGTCATCATCAAATTGCTCAGAATTCCCTTGGTTTTGTTGCCTTCTTTTCCTTCTTTTGTTGACAAGCATATTAACACCCTCCATGGCATTCACTTGGCGAGGATTTTGGACTTGTTGCAACTATGACTTTTCCAATTGGTTCATAATAGTTGTCAACTCCTCTATAGCTTGCCCATGGTCATGCAATTCCTCGTGCAAATGAGTAACCGTGGGGTCACCCTGGGGCACATTTGCTCTACTTTGCCATGCAGAAGAAGTGTCAGTCATCTCATCAAGTATATCACATGCCTCATCATATGACAACTTCATAAAGTTGCCCCCAGCAAGTTGGTTTACTATGCATTGATTTGTTGTATTGATGCCCCGGTAGAAGGTTTGTTGTATCACAGCCTCGGTCATATCATTGTTGTGGCATTCTTTCACCATTGTTCTATAACGCTCCCAAATCTCATGCAAAGATTTCGTGGGCTCTTGCTTGAAAGCCAATATCTCGTCACACAATGCTGCCATATACCCCGGTGAGAAAAATTTAGCAATAAAGTTATCCGCCAACTCATCCCAAGTTGTGATGGAATGGTTGGGAAGTCGCTCGAGCCAATCCAATGCCTTACCTCTAAGTGATAATGGGAAGAGTCTCACCCTTAGAGCATCCTCGGACACATTCATATGCTTGCTCCCCCTACATGTATCCACAAACCCCTTGAGATGTTTGTAAGCATTTTGATTTGCAGCTCCCGTGAAGTACCTATACTGCTCTAGTAAAGTCAACATCACATTAGTTATCTGAAAATTGGCCGCCCAAATTCAGGGTGGGACAATAGCACTCGTATAACCTTGGTTTGGAAGTACCCTGGGAGCCACTCTTGGAGGTGGAGGAGGAGGGTCTAGAACATTGTTATTATCATTTGCATTGGCCTGCCGGCCTCTACGTTGTCCTTGAGGTATAAGAGGCACCTCATCATCTCCGACATCATATACCTCCTCCCCCACAATCACATTTCCAAGAGGGTCGTTAGCGTTGTTTGCTGCCATTTGGTACCTAAGTTATGACACAAACAAGTAAGTAACAAAGAAGGAAAAAAGAACAATACACAAAACTAACTAAATAGATAGCCAAAACTGTTAGCTCCCCGGAAACGACGCCAAAAAGTGATCGTGGCCTACTCCGTACTACTATTGAGTAGCGAGAGAGGGTCGGAGCAGTTTTTACCTGATTTAGGGTCGGGATTGATTTCTACAGAGAGATAGAATTTGGAATTGAGTATCTATCTAATGTAGAGTTGCGTAAGTGTTCCAAATTATACTTCTACTCATTTTTGGGATTTTCTTTTTTACTTCTACTATTATCAAAATACAAATGGTAAATGCAACTCGATTAAGCTAAGAGTTAAACTAAAAAGGGTTATTCAAATGGTCTAAAAGGCACTAGGCTAATGACTTTCACCTAGGTGGTTAATTGACGGATAATTGAATCTAAGACATGATTGACATAATTGGGGAGTATGATATAACCGTTGCACGATATTACCCACTCTACACCTCTCGGTGGTTCGAGTGATTTTGCCCGAATTGACTTTCTCAAGACCAATTGGGTATGCAAATTTGCACAAGTAACTAAGGTTCAAGTCGGGTATTACTCTCTCGAGTTTTAACCCTTTAATCGGGACTATCAATCTCTTGAGTATGCCCCAATTCCTTGTTGGACCAATTTCGGAGACTTAGACTCTCTTTCTCAAGAAGAGCGCTAGTCAACTAAACACAAACTAGTGTTTGCAACCACTAATTCAACAATTAACCATGAAATTGGCCCAAATATCAAACACCCATAATTAATCTAGACCTAAAATACAAGACCCATAAATTACCCACACTAGGGTTGAGCTACAACCCTAGTTTATGGGTCTAGATACTCATAATTAAAGAAGAAAAACAAGAAATAGATTAAGAACAACTCATATTAATTAATCACTAAGGTAAATAACAAGATTCAATAATGAAAAGTAGATAAAATTGCCTAAAATGGCTAAGAAAGTCGAACCCACGAGCGCAGCTACGTTACAAAACTATTTGATCCCCTAAAAATGGGAAAAGAAGCTATTTATACTAAGCTGAAACTTCTGGACAAAAATCCCCCTGCGGGGTTAGTGCGGACCGCACAAAATGGTGTGCGGCCGTACTAGGGCTCTGAACTTGAAAATATAGCTCTCTGAACTTGGGCAATGCGGACCGCACATAATGGACTGTGGTCTCATAGGCTTCTAGTGCGGTCCACATAAAATGGACTATTGACCACATAGGCTTCAATCCTCAAATCTGGCACCTCTTTGATCTTGGGTTCTGCGGACCGCACTAAAGGTCACATTGCCTTCAGTGCGGACCGCACAAAACCTAGTGCGTCTGCATTGCATCTTTTCCTGGAAATCAACCTCTCTGAATCTCCTAGTGCGGACCGCACAGAATAGTGTGCGGCCGCACTGGGCCTGCTTTGCCTGAGCTTGTCTTGTCTTTGGCCCTTGTGCAAGTTTCACTCTTTTTGAGCTGATCTTTGACATCTTGTCACTTTGTTGATCAAACCTGCACTCAAGAACAACTTGTGAGCCTTTTGGGACTATTTTGTACAAATTTCTAATCAAAACTTAAGCAAGAAGGAGTATAAAATGTATTAAAATCCCTAGTTATCAACTGCGACTGGGAGAACAAGGATGTGGTGATCCCTTCCCCTGAAGAAGACATCACTACTTATAAGGCAGGTTACTTACACGTGTATACCTACCCATTCACGTTGGGTCCTGTAGATCCAGCTCTAGGTCCCATAGACCTAGTGATTTTTGATTTCTGCCAACAATACCAGGTGACGCTTGGCAAGATCTACCCTTCATTATGGTGCATCATCAACCTAATCAGATACTTCTCGAGCTTGGTCGAGTGGATGCTTTTTACCCTCGACCACCTGATCAGACTATACAGTCCTCGCCTTTATCGATAAAGCTACAACATCGATCTACAAAATTTCTCTTCTCCAGCATCGATAAGGATAAGGACCGAGGATGGATGAGTCGTTTGTCTGAATTAGGACCTCCGACCTAATTCCTGCTGAGAGGATGCCATTCCTCGAGGAATGGAACATGAAACATAAGTATATGTTCATCGATAGTGACTTTATATTCTGCTTTCCCTACTCTTTCTCGACCTCATCCCTTTCTGATGATGTAGTTGTTGCTTGGTTTCCTGCTGTGGTCCCAAACCTTGAAGGTTGGGTTCAGCAACTGGCCTCTACTTCTTCATATGCAGAGCAAAACTGGCGTGACCTGGCCAAGGGTCGATGGCAGGCTACAAACCATGGTGAGTTCTCTTGTTTGCATACTTATGTTTCTTAGCAAAATACTTACTTTATCTTCATGCAGGCCTCAGAGACGTTATTGCTATGCGGTGCCCTTGCCCGGTGAAGAAGAGATCTTAAAGCCTTCCAAAGAAAATAAAAGAAAGTGGGGGTCGCCTGCAAATTCCCCGAAGCCAAAGAAAATCAAGGCTCGAAAGCCTAATGCCGATACTGTGGTCCTATCTCTAGAAACGTCTCAACACCTTCGAGATGAGGATGAAGAGGGGTAAGATGATGAATGCCTATTGGTAGTTCAGAAAAGAGGAAGCATTGATGCTTCGATGACCGCCGAACGGATGGTGGCTGATGTGGTTCATTCTCGAACTGAAGAAATCTCGAAGGGAAGCTCAAGCAAAGTCCCCGAGCCATCAGGTGGAAAAAGTGTACCTCGTCTTGGGAGACACTTGGTGGGTGAGCTCGAAGAGCCTAATTCTGAGGCCCTTCAAAGATAGGATAACATCCCAAGTGAATCACTTGGGGTAATCAATGTAGATGATTCACCGCAAGGCCCGGTGTTCTCCGAGGGGCAATTCCGAGATGCCCGGGCCATGAGGACTCCTGATGTGGGAATGACTACATGAAGGGAGTGATATTTTTCGGGAGTGCCTTGTGGGGATTGAAGATGGACCGGATCCTGACGCCTCATTTATTTTTATGAGGCCGAAAAGCTTCTCAAACAAGTAAGTTTTGTCTTCATAACACTGCCTCGAATTTAATTTTCATCTTTCTAAGCCTAACACCTTTTCTTTGTGAGAAGGCCATGTCGTTCACCCACAAGCATTTGACAAATCTCGGGCTGAGCTTTCTCGATGCGAAGCTGATCTTAAGAAGCTCGTGGAATAGAAGGACAACCTTAAGATCATCTACGTCAAAAAAGAGGGGGAGATTAGCAATCTTCGAGCCGAGTTGGCAAAGGCTCGTCAAGAATAGACCGAGCTTATTGAAAAGGTAATATAGCCTTTGAGGGTCCATTATTTATTTACTTGATTTGGCGACTAACATTTCAACTTTGCAGGCCCAGCAGAAGGGCGAGCTGGTGGAGCAGCTTCGAGAGTAGCTCAAGATGAAAGAGGCTGAGACTCTAGGGTGGAAAAAACACATGGACCGTCTCGCCTCGGAAAAATATACGCTTCGGGAGCAGCTGACTTCAATCGAACACCAGTTTCAAAACGCAAAGGAGGAAAGCTCGGCTCGGAGCCGCAAAATCGAGGAGCTTGAAGTTAAATTTGTTGTTGAGCTTGCAAAGGCCAAATCTGATGCAGAGGCATTTGTGATTCGTACCAAGTTGATGTTGAAGCCGCTAACACTCGGGCACAGGAAATCTCCACTGTGGCCGAAGTTAAGTTATCATGTGCTCTCGACCATTCCAGGCAACATTCCTGGAGAGAAACCCTCAAGGAGGTGCACGCTTGTGGCTTCGACCTTTCAGCCAATATTGAAAAAACAAAGACTTTGGAGGAAGAGGCTGCCGCTTTGCTCTCTGATGACAGGGACTCTTCTAGTGGCTCTGAGAGCGGAGGATATGAAGATGAAGTCCCCAAGAAGGAGGGTCCTAAAGATGCAGCTCCCGAGGATGTGGCTGCCAGAGATGTAGTTCCCGGAGATATGGCCCGAAGTAGATTAGGTTCCTTTATTTTGTTTTTGTGTTTTTGTGCAAGGGCCCCTCGCGGGTTTTGTAAATATATTTTGTAAACATCTCTTATAAATATAAAGAATCTCTTTGCTTCATCTTCTATTTGCATTGAATTCCATTTCATCTTCATTTGTGAAGAATTTTGATGTTATAATTCTAATGATCAGTCCGAATATTGGCTTGGACTCAGAATATAATAAACCCTTAGGTTTTTTATTGATCAATGGGTGATCTTTATAATAGAATAATTCTTAAGGTTTTTGTTAATCCACAAGCTAATCTTAAGTTGATTTGACACGAGCTCGGGATGATGGGACTCTTGAGTCTGAGTTGAGTGAGAGCAAGGTATCGAACCCTATATGTTTTGACCCTTAGGATCTTTTATATCGGCCCTTAGGCTCTTTTAGGTTGGGCCAATTCGGCCTCTAAAGCGGCTATAATTTTTCCCTCTTTTGGCTAATAGACTTAGTGAAAAAATTTCTATGCCTTAGCATGTGGTTTTTGTACCCATTGGGTTTTTTGAATATTTGACAAATCAGAACCTTATTTGTAATTTGTTTGTCTAAACATAATCGAATACCTCTTGAGGTTTTTCGAAGGCTGATGTTATCGAAGCCCTTTATCTTTTGCTTTTGTCATGGGTAGCCTGATTTAACCGTTTTTTTCAAAGTGTTTGAAGACCTTTAATTTATAGCGGAAGTCGAACATCTCCAAGATGCATTATTTCGGCCGTAGCCTTTTTATATGACCGTAGTCTTTAATATGGTTGTAGCCTTCGGGTATGTCTCTTGGACTTGTTTCCCGATAACCTTTCGAACTTGTTCGAAAGGTTAGTCCCCGAGTATGGTGATCTTGGCCTTTATATCTAGGGGATGCCTTTTTGAGGTCTTATGAATTCGAGTTTTCGATGACTCAGATGTGTCGACTGTCTATTACAGTCCCCGAGTATGCGAGGTGTATTTGCGTTTTGGCCCTTGGGCCGTTTCTCGTAGAATTATAAGTGTAAAGCTCGTATAATAGTAGGCTTCTTTGAGACACAAAGTGTTTTAATATATAAAGAATGCTTATTTGAATAATTGATACATGCGTACATATTTTGCCGTCGGGGCTCGATTATTCTTTGTGGACACGGTTCATCTGACCATTTGGCGCATTACAAAGTTCTCCTACTGAGGCCCTATTTGGTGTAAAGTATTTTCCTCGAAAATATATGCTCCGAGGGTGATGCCCCCAGTATTCAAGGTTGATTGAAAAGAAGTCTTGGATACTGTTGAGTTCTCCTTAGGTAGCACATAGTTGTTGCCTCGTTAATAACATCGTAGGTAAAACCCATTTGGGACAAAATCCGATATAAAGGAAAAAGTGTGCAACACGTGTAGAAAGGTGTCTTCAGTATCTTCCATCAGTCACCTGCAACGGATTAGTTTTAAATTCAAATGGACAAAAGGAGAAAGTCATACCTTAACAATAGTATTGTTTGAGTAGTGATACGTTCCAATTGTTTGGCAGCTGTTCACCTTCCATCGTGCTAAGTTTGTAAGATCCCTTACCGACAACTCCGATGACTCAGTATGGTCCTTCCCAATTAGGGCCTAGTTTCCCTTCATTCGGGTCTCGAGTATTGAGGGTGATTTTTTGTAGAACTAAGTCCCTGATTCCAAAGTGTCAAAGGTTGGTCCTTCTATTGTAGTATCTCTCGATATTTCGCTTCTGTGCCAATCCGAACAAGTACTGCATCTCTTTTTTCATTTAATAGCTCGAGGCTAGTATTCATGGCCTCATGATTTGACTCCTCTGACGCATGTCAAAACCTGGCGCTGGGTTCTCCGACCTCGACAAAGATAAGGGCCTCAGAGCTATATACTAAAGAGAACGAAGTAACCTCTGTGCTAGACTTCTATATTGTTCGATATGCCCAAAGGACCTCGGGTAGAACTTCTCTCCATTTTCCCTTTGCATCGTCCAACCTTTTCTTTAGGTTTTGAATGATAGTTTTGTTTGTTGACTCAGCCTGTCCATTTCCATTTTGGCGGTACGGTGTTGATAAGATCCTCTTAATTTTTATGTGCTTCGAGGAACTCCGTCACCTTGCTTCCGATGAATTGTTTTCCATTGTCACATACAATCTCAGCAGGCATCCTGAACCGACATATGATATGGTCCCAGATGAAGTTAATAACTTCCTTTTCTCTGACCTTCTCGAAGGCCTATGCTTCCACCCATTTAGAAAAAAATCAGTCATAAACAAAATAAATTTAGCTTTACCTGGTGTTGTTTGTAGAGGGCTGACTATGTCCATTCCCCATTTCATGAAAGGCCATGGGGACAGGACTAAGTGTAGTTGCTCTCTAGGCTGATGAATCACTGGTGCGAACCTTTGACATTTATCACACTTTTTAACGAACTCCTTAGCGTCTTTTTTCATGCTATCCCAGTAGTACCCTGCTCTGATAATTTTGCGAATCAAAGACTCAACGCCGGAGAGATTCCCATATGTGCCTTCGTGGATTTCCCATAGAACATAATCGGTGTCCCCCGACCCCAAACACACCGCCAACGGTCCATCGAAAGTCCTCCTATACAATGTTCTATCTCCATCCAATGTGAACCTAGCGGCCTTGGTTCGTAAAGCTCTCGACTTTTTATTATCCGATGGGAGCTTTCCATTTTTCAAATAATTGATATACTTATTTCTCCAATCCCAAGTCAAGCTCATAGAATTTATTTCGGTATGACCCTCCTCGACCACGGACCTCGATAACTGGACAACGGTCCCAGGGACAATATCATCTTCTTCAACCAAGGATCCCAAATTAGCAAGTGCATCGACCTCACTATTTTGTTCTCGAGGCACATGATCCAGACTCCACTCCTTGAAGCGGTGAAAAGTTACTTGTAGCTTATCCAAGTACCGTTGCATCCTATCCTCTCGAACTTCAAAACTTTTGTTTACTTGGTTTACCACCAACAATTAATCGCACTTGGCTTCAATGACTTCTGCCCTCAAGCTCTTGGCTAGCTCGAGACCTGTAATCATAGCCTTATACTCGTCCTCATTATTGTCAACCTAGAAGTTTTGATAGATTATCTAATGGTACTACCTGTAGGTGGCTTCAAGACAATTCCAAGCCCGGACCCCTTCACATTCAAGGTACCATCCATAAAAAGGGTCCATACCCCCGATGATGTACCCGATCTTAGCAGGAGCTCTTTCTCCACTTCGAGTACGAGGGTCGGCGTAAAATCGGCCATAAAGTCAGCTAGGATTTGAGACTTGATGGCTGTTTGGGGTTGATATTTGATATCGTACCTGCTAAGCTCGACGGCTCATTTGGCCAACTGGCCCGATAGTTCAGGCTTAAGCAAAACATTTCGAAGATGGTAAGTGGTTAACACACATATGGGATGATATTGAAAATATGGCTTTAGCTTTCTAGATGTGCTTATCAATACAAGTGCTAATTTTTCTAAGTGAGGGTATCTAGTTTCAGCATCTCCTAGAGTTCGGCTTATATAATAAACAGGGAATTGTGTACCTTGTTCTTCTCGAACGAGTACCCCACTTACCGCTATCTCGGACACTGCCAGATATAAGTAAAGCTTTTCATCTACCTTCGGGGTGTGAAACAAAGGCGGGCTCGATAAGTATCACTTTAATTCTTCTAAGGCTTGCTGGCATTCTGGGATCCATGCGAAATCCTTTTTCTTTTTGAACAAGGAAAAGAAACTATGACTTCGATTTGATGACCTCAAAATGAATCGACCCAAGGCGGCTATACGTCCTGTTAGCCTTTGCAAGAAGTTCACACTATCCACGATCGTGATATCCTCGATGGCCTTGATCTTGTCAGGATTAATTTTGATACCCTGATTCGACATCATAAAGCCGAGGAACTTACCCGAGCCGACTCCGAAAGCACATTTTTCCCGGTTAAGCTTCATGTTGTATTTCTTCAAGATTTTGAATGTTTCCTACTAATGAGTTAAATGGTCCTTTGTGCGCAGGGACTTAACCAACATATCATCAATGTAAACTTCCATCGATTTACCTATTTGTTCCTCGAACATTTTGTTAACTAGGTGTTGGTGTATAGATCCTGCATTTTTTAGCCCGATGGGCATTACGTTGTGACAATTAGTTCCAAACTTGGTGATAAATGAGGTCTTTTCCTGATCCTCCGGGTTCATCTAGATTTGATTGTACCCGGAGTAGGCATCGAGAAAAGTTAGGATCTCATTTCCGGTCGTGGCATCGATCATATGATCGATGTTAGGCACTGTAAAAGAGTCTTTTGGGCATGCTTTGTTTAAATCTTTGTAATCAATGCACATTCTTAGTTTGTTTCCTTTTTTTAGGAACTACAACTATGTTGGCTAACCATTCGAGGTATTTACCTCCCGAATAGACCCTATTTTAAGAAGTTTGGTTACCTCGTCCTTTATGAATGCATGCTTCACATCGGACTGGGGCCTCCTTTTTTGATTTACCGGTTTGAACTTGGGGTCGAGGCTTAGCCGGTGCGTTGTTATTTCTGGTGGAATCCTCATCATAACTAAATAGGACCAAGCAAAGCAATCCATATTATCAATAAGAAATTGAATGAGTTTTTTCCTGAGGTCGGGGGTTAATCCCGTTCCCAAATATACCTTTATCTCGGGCATGTATTCGATCAGTATAACCTGTTCCAATTCCTCGATCATTGATTTGGTTGTGTCTGATTCTTCGGGAACAATGAATGTTCGATGAGTAAGGAAATCCTCTTCTTCTTTTTTGATTACCTGTTTCTCCGGCTCGATCGGGACTGGGATCAGTGATTGCTATTTGGCTACCTTTGGTGTTCGACTATTCCGAGGTCGAGGGCTCTAGTATCGAAGTCACTTCATCGACTACAAATATTTCCTTTGCAGCGTGTTGCTCTTCATAAACCGTTTTCATACCATCCTCTGTTGGAAACTTCATCATCTGATAAAGAGTTGAAGGTACTGCCCTCATGTTGTGTATCCATGGTCTCCTGAGGAGCGCATTATACCTCATGTCGCCTTTAATGACATGGAATTTTGTATCTTGTATGATCTCGACTTCGTTTACTGGAAGGATAATTGCCCCTTTGTTGTTTCGGTTGCCATATTGAAGCCATTTAGGACCCGGGATGCATGTTCAATATGATCATGTAGGTCGAGTTGTTCTACGACCCTCGATCAGATTATGTTTGATGAGCTACCTGGATCTACTAGAACACGTTTAACTTGAATCTTATTTAAGAGAATAGAAATTACCAGGGCGTTATTGTGCGGCTGAGATATGCCTGTCGCGCCCCGTTTTTTCCTTCCGCGGAGAGAGGTCCGGGTTTCGACATTACATGGGGGTAGTAACTCATTTCCTTTTGGGAATTAGGTATTTTGAAGAGTTGCCACCTAACGAATTAAGGTGTGTCATGGTACCTAGAGCGATTAACTCTTGGATTGGTTTGCATTAATAGAGATTTAGGGTAAGGGCTCGAAATAACCTTGAGGGAAAGGTGTTAGGCGCCCCTCTCGGTCCACAACGGTGGGTCCCAACCAAACTTATACTTGTGAACTAGTCCATTAATAAATAAATAGTTTTAAACACAATTTTGCAAATAAGAGCAGGTTTTGGACATTAATGACTCAAATAATGAGACAAAGGATTTGAACAAGTTGTGTACACATAAAGTTTTAATCAAAAGGAATTTGGGAAAGAGGGGTCCTAGGTTGGTTAGCCTATAGGATTACCCCATGCAATGCCCGATAAACACTCCTCAATGAGGGGCTACACGTGACATTAGCACGTAGTCATCATATCCCATATCTACCATTTCCCACCCCTTAGCGGTTATTAAAGCGAGTGTTGGTTAGCGATATCTATTGCGTGCTGTTACCCGTACCTTCTTAGTGGTCCGGGAGGAGTTTAGGACCTCTACCTATAGGCAGTTCTAGACAGACCCCCAAGGTTTAAAGGAGAAAATACTAAGGCAACAAGCAAGAACACATAGGACTTCAACAGATAAAAGCATGAAATAACAGATAAGAGGCTCAGGTTCACCTCCATAGATAATGCATGTAAATAGCATGACTCAAACACAAATAAGGGCAATATTGCTAAACAGTATCCTAAGACATGCTATCTAGGCGAACATCGGAACACATGAGATATGAAGTCTTTATTTTGTAACCTAGAAGCAGGGCCCTAATCATTTTGCCTACTGATTTTAAGCTCATTAATCATTAGGCAGTACACACAAAAGGCAGTTTCTAGTTTTATAAAAGTTGAATACCTAAGGCTTGCCTAGGCGTGGGATAGTGCACAGTCGTTACCAGAACCATTAGAAGTTTAGAAGCCATTTTTGCCTAAGAACATGCTGTTCTAGGTGTTACAAAAAATACTAGGTTATTACTAATTTGTTTAAAGTAGGATGAGACTGTTTATATTCCTTTTCATGCATCAGTAGTTTAACTAGGCGTAGTTGAGTGAGGATGAACGAGAACCTAAACATGGTATCTAATATGCATGCATAAGGTATAGAGTGATTGATATGCAAGATTCCTAAAGCAGGACTTCTGAATGCACAGCATGGTTGCAGAACTTCCTAAAAAACAGGATTTCTAAATGTATAAAGGTTACAGCACTGTAGAGCATGTTGTTAAGTGTGCAGTAGCAACAATTTTATGTTAATGCTGTTATTTAGCCTAAAGCAGGGTTTCTAAGTGATAAACAATGTCAAGCGAAATGTTGAAATAGTAAGCCTAAGAACATGATATCTAATACATGGCATGCTTGGAATATATTGGTCCTAAACATGGATTCTAATGCACATATGGGAAATGTAAACCTAAGGCATGGTTTCTACCCATTGATATTGATAACATATATATGTCTACCCTCCCCTTTTCACTAGCCAAACCCAATGTTCGTTTACAACAAACTATTACAAACCAACATTGCATTAATTACATAAGTAGAAAAGAAAATAAGAAGTTACACTATAGGGAGCCTGAAAATAGGCCCAAATGATTTTTCCAAGCCTCCAATAGCCTCAAATGCCAAATTTCATAGACAATATCATTGTCTAGGTGCGTCAGAGTTCCCTAAGGATCTCAAGGATCCCGGGCAGTGCTTACACCTAAACTTTCCATAAAAGGGATTAAGTAAGTGCAGTGTGGAAGGGCCAGCCTCAGTGTGCCAGAGTTTAGAGGGATCTCAGAAGGATCCCAATGCAGTACACACACGGGAAGGGGTAGAACCTAGGAACTTAAGAGTAAAGTGAGAGTGCTTGACATAATTTTGAAAAGGTTTTAGAAGGAAAGCAGTGTAAAAAGAGACTTAGTTGAAATAATTTCGTAAATAAGAGAGTTGTTTAGTAAAACAGCTTTTGAAAATAGTTGTGTAGTTAAACAGACAGCAGGTCAGTCAAACAAATTCAGCAACACTCAAATAACAGTCCTTCACATAAGGGAATAAGAATTGGGGACACATAGAGCACATAGTATACAAGAGCATAGCAGTTCTTGTGGGGTTTGTGGGATTAGGGGATAGCTATTGGTACCAACACAGTAGAAATTTTAGAAACAATCATAGAATCAACCATTTAAAGTGACAGATCAACTTGCATATCAAAACTGGATAACAAGTAGACAAGCATTCAAAACAGGGTAGAGTCATGTTGAGACATACCACTAGGGGGGAGGGGGTAGAACATGTCCTAAAAGGCCCTAAGAAGGTTATACTAGCATGCTAGATGAAGTGGTAATGTAAACATGTCAGTTGCATGTTGAACGACAGAACCACAGATAGAAACAAATTAGAGACATAATAAACTAAAGCAGTAAAAGAAACATATTGGTTTTGGGACTTGAATTGAAATCAGGACATACCAGTAGAGAGATAGTAAACACAAAGTGAGGAATAGGAGAGTACAATAGTTAGCCTTGGCTTGCAGCCGACCAACTCAGAATAATAGCAAGTAACCAAAGAGAGAGAGAGAGCAGAAAAGTTTTGAGTGTGAGAGAGTTTTGAACTAATGTGTTCGTGTATGTAGTGAAAGGAGAAGAGAGTATATATAATAGTAGCTCGAAGCTAGGTAAAATAAGGCAAAAATCACAATTGTACAATAGTTATGGAATTCAGAACCAATAAGAGCAAAATCAGTACAAGTACTCCCTTAATTAAGGGAATTAGTTCAAACGGTAAGAACATGTAGCAAATAAGGAAAGAAATCAATATGTAAATGGAGCATATCAGAAAAGGAAATAATTCAAACATAGCAGGCATAGAGTAAACAATTAGGGCCAGGTTCAGAAAATTCTAATTAAGGAGATAGTCGGTAAGAATCAAGTAACAATGCAGACAAGGTAAGGGAATCAACTAAATTGAGTAGAAAGATAAGAATCGAAGGTTTAAAGGAAAGTGTTCAAATCAGACCAAGAAACAGGGAATTCAGAATCAATCAAAGAGAAAGTCATGAAAAGAGTTAGCATTTAGCATATAAATAAAGTAAGACATGGATAGTCAAGAGTCGACATATGACTCTAGCAAATATGAGAGTCAAACAATACTGATTCGGTGAGAAAGATGCAAGTCTTGATTGAACAGTCAAGATGAACATAAGCATATAGAATCAGTGTAAATTCAAGCTAAGAAACTCAGTAGAAACATATCAAGGCAAGATAGTCACGAGAAATCACAGAAACTCAAGAACGAGAACCGATCAGTCATGCTGATACACAGAACCAAACAAATAACCCTAAAAAATAGGGCTTTCATAATAGACAAGTTAAAGATGTAGCAAACTCATAGAATCAGTCAAGATATGTGAGAAATTGAAGTTTAAACACAAAGAATCAGTTAAATAAGATTTTAAAAAGAAGTTCCGAAAATCCTAGTTTTAGAAGAAGATGAAAAACACTTGAAACCACATGATTCTTGTAAAGAACCTCAAGGACAGTGTAAAACATCCAAGAAACAAACTCAGATCGTCCTAGATCTATACATATCTAGGAGGTATAGAAAAGAAATTAGGGTTTCGGAAGAACCCCTATAGAGATAAAAAACCTGTCCAGAAACTCAAAGATCGTAGCAAATATCGAATGCTTTTGCTTGAAATCACATTGGAATAGCTAAGAACAGGCAGGAGATGAACCCTAGATGCAAGCCGGCATGGCCCTGGGCCCTTAAAGACCTTAGAGAAGGCAAGCATGGCATGAGAGAAGCCATTGGAGGCTTAAGAGGCGATGAGAGGTCATCGGAGATGACCGAAGATGGAAGGTCGGCGGTTGAAGATTAGGGTTAGGTTGAGAGTATTTTGAGAGATGAGAGGATCTTAGGGCGGCGGATGTGGAGAAATGATTAGGGAAAGGGGGTCGTTTGGAATTAAAAAGGAAAGAACAAACGAGGGTCGTTGATCTTTTATTTCAACGGCCAAGATCTGATGGATTTTGGGTCAGGTAGGATATGTTTAGAGTCTGGGTCGGGTAATTCAATTAGGAATTGGGCTGGGGTATTGGGTTCAATTTAGGCTAAAATTGAAATACAATTTGGCTAAGTTTTAAATAGTCAATTTAACCCTATATAATTTATAATAAATAATAGATGATTTCTAAAAAAATAATTTCATGTACTAAAATGATTTAAAAATAGATATTTAATATTTTTAAGATATAGAAGATCATTTTATGCATATAAACGTAATTATGCGTTAATAGGGCTAGTATTGAAAATATATGCAAATTAGTTTTTTAAAATGCAAAATCCAATTATAAAAAATGCACAAAAAATACTTAAGCACTATTTTAGCCTAAATATAGGAGTTAGATGGCTAAATTACCATAACAATAATTTGAAGAATAATTATTGGAAATTTTATAAGTAAAATGGGAAGAATTAAATTATTTTAAAGCCTTTAAAATTATAGAAAAATTATAAAAACCTTGTGCATATATATATATATATATATATATATATATATATATATATATACTATTTTGAAAGTATATATGTCTATAAAGATATATAGGAAAAAGTTGAGTATCAACAGCTGCCCCTCTTTATCCGGGAAGGATGAAAGAGTTTTCGGGTAAAGAAATGATGACCAATTTTGACTGGGCGAGATGTTTTGAAAGACAGAGGCCGGACTCCAGTCTTTGAGTTGCCTACATATCCTTGGTCTTACAAGAATTAGGCCATGTATAGTTCTGGATTCATCAGCGGAATATGCTGATGAAGTCATTGCAAGAATGTACACGAGGTACCAAAACGGCTATGGTGAGCAGTTAAGGTCCGAGACGGTTGAAGTAACTGGAGCGAGATCGCTCCTGCTAGGATAGCGGTTGCTTACTGGTTACCTGCAAATAAAAGATGCTACAAACATGTATTTGCAAGAATTTAAACATGATGCAGATTTCCTACGGACTATGAAGGTTGTTTTCGGACGGTTAAATATGACGTCCTTGGACCATGACGTCCTGAACCATGAAATTGTTTAGTGAGGGATTCGCAGGCCATGAAATGATGTTCTCGGGCTATGAAAATGGTTCCTCCGAACCATGACGCCTTTGAATAATAATATGCAGATTTGAGGGATCCTCAGGCCATGGCATGGTGTCTTCCGGCTATGAGGATGACACCTTTTAGACTATGATGCCTTTGGATAGATTGGCGATATTTCAGCCCATGACATACAATAATATGGTGTTAACAAGACAAGGCTTAGTCTTGTGAAATGGAGGACAGAACTTAGCCCGATTGAAAAAGCAAATAGATAATGAAAAATAGAGCAACATTTGTGCGAAAAGGGACAATGCTTAGTCCCCTGCGAATGCGGAGGCAGGAATTATCCTCATGCAGTTATGGAGACAGAGATTAGCCTCATGCAAATGGGGAGGCAGGGATTAGCCTCATGCAAATAGGGAGGCAAGGATTAGCCTCATGCAAATAGGGAGGCAGAGATTAGCCTCATGCAGACATGGAGGCAGAGATTAGCCTCATGCAAATAGGGAGGCAAGGATTAGCCTCATGCAAATATGGAGGCAAGGATTAGCCTCATGCAAATATGGAGGCAAGGATTAGCCTCATGCAAATGTGGTGGCAGGAATTAGCCTCATGCAAATATGGAGGCAAGGATTATCCTCATGCAAATAGGGAGGCAAGGATTAGCCTCATGCAAATGTGGAGGCATGGATTAGCTTCATGCAAATATGGAGGTAGGGATTAGCCTCATGCAAATGGGAAGGCAGGGATTAGCCTCATGAAATGTAGAGGCAGGGATTAGCCTCATGCAAATATGGGGGACAAGGATTAGTCCCATACAAATAGCAAGTAGAAAATAAGAGTAGTGTATTTCTTAGCTGGAGATATATACAACATCTGATGGCCGAATGGATAGTGAATTTGCTTCTGCAAGCACTGTCGTTACGTCAAATATTCCTACATTCAAAGAAAAACTGTAAGTTTTGTGGGGGAGGTTGGTTCGTGCTTCTGTCCGCTGGCTTTGCTTTGTTTCATTCTGAAAGCCCTTTCGAGTTCCCCTGGGTGACACCTCACTGTTATGGAAATAACATTTTTGAAGATATGCAATTATTGATAAAAATAGAGTTGTTTTTAGAAACATATTGATATATCAAATAATTTTTGATGAACTAGTGACTGTAATATGTCTCAAAGGCATTGCAGCTCTCTTATATTGGAAATTTAAGGGTCCTCAAAATTTTGCCCCAGATTAGTAGATGATCTTCTGACTATTTGCGGATAATAAGCCTTGCTGAATCTTCTTCGGAATTTTAAGAATCCTTCTCAAAATTCTGCCCCAGTTTCTTAACTAATTACTGACTTTCTGGCATGCGATGGCGTTGACTGGACTTGCTTTGGAATTTTGAGGGCCCTCCTCAAAATTCTGCCCCAGTTTCTGAGCTTGGGGGAAATTGAAATTTTATTATGATATGACCGAACCCATAGGATTGCCTACGTATCCCCTCTTAAATGGGAATCAGGTCAAGCGTAGTTCAATTACATCATATTAAAAAATGTAGATAATCTAAGCATAGTATCTCTTCATTGCGTCTGAGTTGATCGGCTTTGGCCAGATTTCTCCATCCATTTCTGCAAGTATAAGTGCTCCTCCTGTTAGCACCCTGTGAACTATGTAGGGACCTTGCCAGTTGGGAGAGAATTTCCCTTTGACTTCCTTTTGTTGAAAGATCTAGACATTCTGTTCTGGTAAAGTTGGCTGTGACATACTATGTTCATCCTCTTTCCATCGATAAGAGCCAATTGTTCATAGCAACTCCTTATCCACTCTGCATCGCTGAGTTCAACTTCCTATATGATTCTTAAAGAAGGAATCTCCACCTCAGCTGGAATGACAGCCTCGGTGCCATAAACCAACATGTAGGGAGTTGCCCCGGTTGATGTGCAAATCGTAGTGCGGTATCCCAATAAAGCAAAAGGTAGCTTCTCATGCCATTGTTTGTAGTTTCTACCATTTTCCTTAGTATCTTCTTGATGTTTTTGTTGGAAGCTTCTACGGCTCCATTCATCTGAGGTCTGTAGGCTGTGGAATTCTTGTGCTTGATTTTGAAAGTTTCACACATGGCTTTCATCATATCATTGTTGAGGTTGGCGGCATTATCAGTAACAATGGACTCAAAAACTCCGAATTGGAAAACAATTCGATTCTTCACAAAATTTGCGACGACTTTCTTGGTTACGGCTTTGTAAGATGTCGTTTCTACCCATTTCGTAAAGTAATCAATGGCTACCAGAATAAACTGTGTCTGTTTGAAGCAGTGGGCTCAATCGGATCAATAACATCCATTCCCCAGGCGGCGAATGGCCAAGGTGAGCTTGTTGCATTGAGCTCGTTTGGCGGCACTTTTATCATATCAGCATGCACCTGGCATTGAAAGCACTTGCGGACATACTGGATGCAATCTGTTTCCATGGTCATCCAAAAGTAACCGGCCCTAAGTATCTTCTTAGCCAAGACGAAACCATTCATGTGCGGGCTACAGGTCCTGGCATGCACATCCTCAAGTACCTTAGAAGCTTCCTTTGTGTCGATGCATCTTAGTAAACCCAAATCAGGAGTTCTTCCGTACAAGTTCCCTCCACTGTGGAAGAAGTTATTTGACAATCTCCGGAGTTTGCGTTTCTGAGTGTGGTTTCCATGCTCCGGGTATTCTCCTTTTGATAAATATTCCCTGATGTCATGGAACCAAGGCTTTCCATCTGTTTCTTCTTCAACATGAGCACAATATGTCGTCTGATTATGGATCCTCACTGGAATGGGATCAATGTAATTCTTATCTAGATGTTGTATCATAGATGACAGAGTGGCCAATGCATCACAAACTCATTCTGAATTCTCACATGTCGGAATTCTATATTTGTAAACCTCTTTCTCAATTCCTGCACATGGTGCAGATATGGCAATATCTTGAAATTCTTGGTGGCCCACTCTCCTTGTACTTGGTGTACAAGCAAATCTGAGTCACCGATCACCAGCAGCTCCTGAATGTTTATTTCAACTGCCATGTTGAGTCCTAGTATGCAGGCTTTATAATCTGCCATGTTGTTGGTGTAGAGAAATCTGAGTTTAGTAGACACCAGATAATGCTGACCCATTTCTGATACCAAAACTACTCCAACGCCTACTCCTTTGAAATTTGCAGCTCCATCAAAGAACATTCTCCAATCGTCATATGCTTCGGTAATGTCTTCCCCTACGAATGACACTTCTTCATCAGGGAAATATGTTTTCAAAGGCTCGTATGCTCTCCTACCGGATTTTCAGCAAGATGATCTGCCAATGCCTGTCCCTTAATCGCCTTTTGAGTTACATAGACGATATTGAACTCACTTAATAGTATTTTCCATTTAGCCAACTTCCCAGTAGGCATGGATTTCCGAAATATGTACTTCAGAGGATCCATCCTGGATGAGGTATGTGGTGTAGGCACAGAAGTAATGCCTCAATTTCTGAGCTGTCCAGGTCAAAGCGTAACAAGTGTGTTCAAGCAGAGAATAATGTGCTTCATAAGGTGTGAACTTCTTACTCAAGTAATATATGGCTTGCTCATTTCTTCCTGTCTCGTCATGTTGTCCCAAAACACATCCGAAGGCTCCATCTAATACATATAGATAGAGTAGCAAAGGTCGTCCTGGTTTTGGCGAGACTAGGACAGGTACTCATTGATCTTGTCAAAAGCTTTTTGACAATCCTCTGTCCAGCTTGTTTCAGCATCTTTCCTCAGCATCTTGAAGATGGGTTCACATATGACTGTGGACTGTGTTATGAAGCGACTGATATAGTTGAGGTGTCCTCGGAAGCTCATCATATCCTTTTTGCTCATAGGTGGTGGTAACTCCTAAATATCCTTGACTTTAGATGGGTCCAACTCAATCCCTCGACGACTGACGATGAATCCCAATAATTTTCCTGCGGGAACCCCAAATGCACACTTTGCGGGATTCAATTTCAAATTGTACCTCCTTAGCCTGTCAAAGAATTTCTCAGGTCCGCTATGTGATATGCGGCGCTCTTGGATTTGATAATGACGTCATCCACATACACCTCTATTTCCTTGTGTATTATATCATGGAAGATGGTTGTCATGGCTCTAATGTAAGTGGCCCCAGCATTCTTCAGACCAAATGTCATCATCTTGTAACAGTATACACCCTACGGTGTGATGAAAGCTGTCTTTTCTACATCTTCTTCATCCATCCAAATCTGGTGATAACCCGCGAAACAATCTACAAAGGATTGGAGTTCATGCTTGGGACTACAAAGGATCTACAAAGGATTGGAGTATATTTGGTAGTGGGAAGTTGTCCTTGGGACTTCTTCTATTTAAATCCCGATAGTCAACACATACTCTGATCTTCCCATCCTTCTTCAGAACTGGCACAATGTTAGCTAACCAAGTTGGGTACTCAACCACTCTGAGAACTTTGGCTTTGATCTGCTTGGTAACTTCCTCCTTGATTTTTAGGCTCATGTCTGGTTTGAATTTTTTGAGTTTTTGTTTTACTGGCGGACACATGGGATTGGTAGGCAGCTTGTGACCCACTATGGATATGCTCAAACTGGTCATGTCATCATATGACCGTGCAAAAGTATCTTCATACTCTTTTAGGAAGCGAATGTCCTCTTCCTTCTCGGTTGGTGGCAAGTAAATGTTGATGCGGGTCTCCTTGACGGTCTCGGCGTCTCCTAAATTTGCTACTTCGATCTTGTCCAAATTGAACTTAGGCTTATTCTCAAAATTTTCAACCTCCCTAACAATTTCCTCAGGTATCTCATCTTCTTCCTCTGAATCACTATTCTCATGTTGCATTGCCTCATTACATGTCACAGTCACTGGTCCATCAGGAAAAGTAATAATAATGCCAGGGACTCAGCGAGCTCAGAATGGTGTGGCGGTCCAGTTTCTGAGGACAACTCCCTTCTTCACGGTCTAAATTGTGAGGTCTTTTTCCTCCTCCTCCTCAATTATGGCATTGTAATCCATGTCTTCATCCTCCAAGAACAAATTCTTCAACCCAGCAAGTGCTTCTTCTTCTACAGTCCCTCATATCGTATCAGCCTGGTGAAAAGCTTATTCCAAAGGTGGCACTGGCTGCTCAAGACGGTAATATGGTCCACATCATGGAGGCAACCAATCCCTGTACTCTTGCCTTGTGTACTAGTATTCGAGCCCAAAGGTGGTACCATAAGTTTTCAGCTGTATTAGTTTAGTGATACCTTGAAGGTTCTTTCCCAACCCTTTGCCAGGTTCATATCCAGACCATGCTAGTATGCTTTCTATTTTGTTACTCCACTACTTATCCTTTTCGATGGCATTGACTTGTTCAATGTGATGATAAGTTTCCCCTACTAGCCTTCTTCTATGTCCAATGGCCGAGATGGTTTGACTAGTGTAGATGGGGTTACTTCAATCTCCGTGAATGATCACCTTCTAACGATTCCATTTGAATTTCACGGCTTGATGTAGTGTGGAAGGTATGACCCTAGCAACATGGATCCATGGTCGGCCCAACAGAAGGTTATATGAGGCTGGTATGTCGAGTACCTGAAATTTGACATCGAACCAAGTTGGCCCCATCTGTAAGCAAAGGTTGATTTCCCCGATCGTTGCCCTTTGGGACCCATCAAAAGATTTCACGTTCATGCTTCCTACTCGTATTGCATGAAAACCTTTGTCCAACCTTTTCAGAGTGTCCAATGGACAAATATTTAGGCTCGAACCTCCATCAACAAAGACCTTGGCGATGAACTTGTCTTCAAATTGCATCGTAATATGCAATGCTTGATTGTGATTCAGCTCCTCAAGTGGTAGCTCATCCTCATGGAAGATGATCTTATGACTCTCTAGTACCTGCCCAACCATGTTGGCCATTTCTCCACCAATGATGTTATTGGGTACATAAGCCTCGCTCAACACTTTTATTAAAGCATTCTTGTGTGCCTCTGAATTCTGCAATAGTAACAAGATAGATATATGAGCAGGGACTTTGTTCAGATGGTCGACAACAGAATACTCCTTTGCCTGTACTTTCCTCCATAGGTCATCTGGCCCGATCTCAATAATAGGCTGACTAGTAGTGGCATCCTTACTTGATCCTCCCAAATGTTCCGGTGTATAGACTCTTCCAGTTCTAGTCATTCCTTGTGCAGCGTCAGATTCCTCTACCTTAGCCTTCCTTTTTCGCCGAGCCTCGTCAACATAATCCCAGGGTATTGCATTTGAGTTGAATGAAGGTAGGGGTGGGCATTCAGTACTTTGGTACGGTATTTATGAATTACGGTTCGGTACTTCAGTATTTGGTATATCAATTATGCATACCAAATACCGTACCAAATTAGTTCGGTACAATTCGGTATTTTTTTGTTTGATACGGTTTCGGTACGGTTTTCGTATCTCACCGTCCCTATCTAACTTGACAAGTAGTGGTACTGGCCACTGGTGATTCGGTGAAGGAGTGGTAATTTGCATACCAGATTCGGTAAATAAACACCTCAAATACATATGTAACATACAAATTTAGATTAGCACATGTCCATGGGAGGTTATTCTGATTCACATGCAGACATCATTTTCTATGATAGAACTAAGGAAGCAAGACAAAACTATGTACTGGGAATGAGATATAAAAATCTTTGCACCATTGTTCTGTCTGGTAACTTCAGATTCATATTGCTTCTAAAAAATGATTGAGAATATGAAGAAAGTTGTAAAACTCAATGCTTTCTGTTGGTTACAAGAATGTTATTATATTGGAGCTTAAAGGGTTTTTTGGCGTATTATATCATCCATTGAGCAGAAAGAAGAGTCAAATGGGAACGAGAACAATGTGAAGCTGATTAAGGGATATAGGCGGAAGGTAAAAGAGGAGTTGTCCAAAATTTGCCATGATATTCTAGAAATCATGGACAAACATTTCATTCCATAACAAGAAGCTACTGTCTTTTATTAAAAAAATTAAGACTAATGTTTAACAATCTATTCTAATTGTTCGGTATTTTGGTATTTCGGTATACCGAAATATCGAAACCTCAATACCGAGGACCGTACCGAAATACCGAATAACCAAAAAATGGATACCGAATTATACCAAAATACCGAATAAATCGATACCGAAATACCGAATTAATTCGGTCCGGTTCAGAATTTGGTTTTTCGGATTTTATTCCCACCCCTAAAGGAAGGTGTGGTTGATACTGTCATAGTGAAAGGTGTGACCACTTCTACTTCAAATGGAGCGGGGGTGGCCGCAGATGGAGCCACCTCTACCTCGAATGGAACTGATGCAGTTACCTCAACCTCAATTGGTGACTGGGTCTGTACCACGATAGGAGTAAGTGTGACTGCAACTTTAAAGTCATCACCTTCTCGAATAAGCCCAATTGACCCCTCGGTGTCCCATTCTTTGTTTGTCTCTATCACATGTACTCCACCACCTCTATGATCAGGGAGGGAGTTATCGCAGACATTAGGTGCGGTTTCCTTTGCTTGTATGACCTTGTTATCAATTAGCGCTGGATCTTATCCTTCAATGTTTTGCACTCAGCAATGGTGTGCCCCTTCATATCGGAATGGTACGTACA
Organism: Nicotiana sylvestris; assembly: GCF_000393655.2. NCBI lineage: Eukaryota > Viridiplantae > Streptophyta > Magnoliopsida > Solanales > Solanaceae > Nicotiana > Nicotiana sylvestris. Next base: position 150,744,587 of record NC_091067.1, read on the forward strand.
AGTTTTGTTTGGATTGACCCATTGGGATGGATTTTCTAATGCCACAGTGAGAACAAGAGTGATGTAACTCGCGACTTTTAGCCTTTCATACAATTGGTCGATGGGCTCAGCAATGGCAGTGTATTATTTGGGTGGTTTGCGGTCTAAATTGGGTCTTGGTCTTGGATAATTTGGGCGAGTTGGTGGGGATTGGAAGTGGTATGGTTGGGAGTTATAGGTGTGATAGACAGTGGCTGGTTAGGAATATCTGGGAGATGAAGGTTGATATGTAGGCGGTGATGCTTGGTATGGAGGTATTTAATATGTGGGTGGAGGTGTTTGATATGTGGAAGGAGGTATTTGATAAATAAGTGGAGATTTTGGGCCCTGAGCCCCCATTACTACCCCAACATCTTTTTTTTATATGCCGCCTGATTGTAATGCCTTATTTGTGGCCTGCAATGCCTCAAAAATTGTTACCATCGCTCTTGATTCCTTCTTCGATCCTTTCTCCAAGCTTGATGATATCAAAGAATTTATGATTTTCGATAACCATCAAACTTTCATAATATTGCGGATCCTGTGCTCTGACGAAGAATTTGTTCATTTGTTCTTCGTACAAAGATGGCCTGACCTTGGCCGCTTCCGACCTCTAACGAGTAGCATGTTCACGAAAAGTCTCAATAGGTTTCTTCTTAAGATTCTGAATGTAGAAAACATCTGGTGCATTCTCTGTGTTGAACCTGAACCGTTCCATGAAATATGACGCCATATTTACCTAATTGGACAATTTATTGGGATCTTGGCTGATATACCAAGACAAAGCATCCCCAGTAAGACTCCTCATAAATAGCTTCATCCGAATCTTTTCATCTTTCCCGACCCCGACAAGCTTGTCACAATAGGTCCTTAGATGAACCCTGGGATCACCTATGCTGTCGAACATTTTGAACTTAGGAGGTTTGCACCCCTCTGGCAGTTCTACATCTGTTGTATGCATAGGTCTTCATAGTTTAAACCTTCTATTCCTCTGTCGCCTTCAATACCTTGAACTCGACTTGTTAACTTCTTGAGTTCTTCAGCCATGTTTTTAATGAGCAAGTCCTTCTCGGAGGATTCCGGTGTATAGGAGATTGGTTGGGTAGAGTGAGGTACAGTTTCCACATATATAGGATTGCTTTGATGGGTGCCAAAGACTTGGGTGTAACGATGGTCATTGGTGGAGATTTCGGGATCGGGAATGGGTTATGGTATGTTCTGGGGAGTGTGGTAAGTGGTGGTTAGTGGGTACTGAATTGGTTGATGGTTATGTTGTGGCGGAGTTGGTATTGGTAGTGGATTGAGATTTTGGGGTGGAGTTGCATATTGATTTGGCACGGGAGGATTTTGGTTTTGTGTGTTCTGAAGAGGTGCTGGGTTCTTTGTATTTTGTTGGTGGATGTCGGGGACATTTAAGGTGAGTGACAGGTTTGCCAAGTTGCGAACCTGCTCAAGTTCTTCTTGCAATTCCAGTATCTTTTGTTCTAGTCTCAAAACTAGATCATTGGGGTTGGAGTACTACGACCATCCGAGGTTTCTGCATTCTCAATATTCTCCTTTCGGATACCACTTAAGTTATCCATTTTTGCTTTTCCTCTGCCTTCTGTGTTGCTGGGAGGAGGAGAAGGTGGAGGGCATCTAGATCTGGTGTGGTATGTTAACGAGGCCAGTATGAGTGAACCAACCTAAGAAAATGAGAATAATAATAAAAATAAGCCAAAACAAAAAGGTAACAAGTCAGTGAGGATCCTGAAATATTTGCAGTATTTAAACACATATTGTGGAAATGTAAATTCATGTCCTACTTTGGGAAACCCGTTGTGCCCGAGGTAGGCCTAACGACAAATAAATTTGGAGAACTTTAAATGCCAATAAATGCTTTATTTCATTATAAAAAAATAGACGAATCCTAAAACGACACTAAGATAATAAAAATAAGTCATTACTGGCACTTAGCCTTATTACATTTTAGGAAAGCAAATAAATCTAGCCTATTTGGTCCCAGAAGGACCTTTCCCAAATTCTATCTTCTTGACTCCATCATACAGGTTTCCCAGCTCACGCAGACCCAACAGCAAGTAGGCTCTGGCCAGATGTCCTCCTTCAGCATTCTGTTAATCTTTGATCTTCTTTATGACTTTTCCTTCCAGCTCCACTATTCCTCGCTCCAGATATTCCAACTTCCTATTTGAAGTGACTGCCATTTCTTTCCATTCCTCGATCAACCTCGCATTCCTCTCATGTATTTCCCGGTGTTCATTTTCAGAGTCGTGGACCCTCTTGCGCAGCCTGTTGTATTTGACTTGAGCTTCAGTTTCTTCATCTATGATTCTATTCCCTCGACCGGCCCCTGGTGTCACCATTCCTTTCATATTGTCCTCTAACCATGCCGGGTAGAGAGGCTCGCACCCTACATGATACATGTCTTTCTCAATGGTGTTCTTCTCTACAATGATTTTATAGTGCCACATGTGCTGAGCTTGGCACTTGTAAGGGACGTCATTGTCTTGAAAGTCTGCCCTGAAATGACTCATCTTGACAACCCTTGGTACAACCTGTTTCCTGCCTGCTTGCCTCATAACTCAGATAGGGACATATGAGTATATCTCTCTCAACCCGATCAGCACCAAGTGCGGAGCATCCCTGGATCTGATGATAAATTCGTCTGTTGGGAACCATTCAAACATCCATTGCACTTGTTCCTTGGTCAGATTGTCGAAGAACTCTACCCATTCTTTGGCACTTTCTGGCTGAGCAAATCTATCTGGAATGTAAGTCATCCGCTTCGGGTAATAGAAGGCAATATGGTCGTTCCAAGCCCTTTGCGAAAATTCTTGGCGATAGTGACCCTTTTGGAAATGCTCCAACAACCATAACTGCAGCAACAAATTACAACCCTCGAAATGCTTGACCCCTCTTTGATAGCACTCTAGAGCCCTGTATATGTCGGCTATGATCATAGGGACTATGGCATATGTCTGTCCATTAATCCCTTCCATCAAAGTCTTGGCGACCATGGCGAAGCTATTGTGGATTCTTCCCTTTTTCATTGGGAACACTATCAGGCCTAAGAAGCATACAATGAATACGAACACTCTACGGTGGATGTAACCCAGAGAAGTGAGAGAGATCTCATCATGGTAGGTACGGAAAGACTTGCTATGGCCATGCCTCTCATACAGGTATTCGAAAGGTATGTAAGACTCCTTCAAGCACACTAGGTCGACATTCTTCTTCAGCCCCATCATCTTTTAAAATCCCCCGCCAGTATGATTTTCTGGTACCAATAACCCGGGACTATCCCAAGTCAATCCACCAAGCCATCTAATTTCTTCTAGAAGCGGTGTTAATTCTATGTCGCCGAAACGAAACACAACCCTTTCACTATCGTAGAATAAAGTGACAGCCTCGATTAACTTGTTGTTTGGCTCAATATCTAGCAAGGAAGGCAGGTTACCCAGGTACTTTCTCACATGTTTCTTGTCACTTGAGGAAAGGTCCTCCCACCAATCTAGCAGCAATGGTGGGATGTTGCTAACCATACCGAATCTGGGGATCTCGTGCCTCATTCTCTACAAAACAAAAGGGTTAGGCCTTACCCCCACCAGACTCGACTATTTATACATTTACGATTAGCATATCGGTATTTAGTTCTCCAAATTAATGCACAGAACGTGGTTGTGTCCGTTGGGATTATGGAAAACCTGATGGACTTTTGGATAAGGCTTATCTTAAAGGATCATTTTGTGGACGACATATTAATCTGGCTAGGTTTGACTATGATGCATGCACAATTTCAATCAGAGTAAGGTTACTATGAGGTTTTAGACTGGTACTCTCAAGAGGACAACTCGGGGGGAAGGGGAAGGCACGGAACTGTCGGCTGCACCGGTGATCGACTGGTTTTATCGCAAATAAGCCTTTCCAAATTTAAGGGTAATAAATAGGAAGAGCGCAACCACTCATTTAAGCGTTGCTATAGGATTTGATACGCACGAGTGGAATATGATGTGGAGCATGATTTGTGCAGCAATTAATAACATGTAATCAAGTACTTGCACGTAGGAAAAACAAATACAGTATTTAAATAATTGAAAGACAGTTACAGGAAAAAGAAACAAAAAGATAAGTCAGTTTCCGGGATAAAGGATCATAAATACTTAAAAGAAAATGGACAGTTAAATTCAAATAAGGGAGAAGGGTACGGGATAAAGCATGCTTGGACTAATTCATAAAAAATAAGTTCGTTATGGTGAGAGCCTAAAGGTATGCCCAGTAGAGTCGCCATGCTATCGTACCCCATTTTTCCCTCCGCGGAGAGAGGTCCAGGTTTCGACATTACATGGGGGTAGTAACTCATTTTCTTTTGGGAATTGGGTATTTTGAAGAGTTGCCACCTAATGGATTAAGGTGCGTTAGGGCACCTAGAGCGATTAACTCTTGGATTGGTTTGCATTACTAGAGATTTAGGGTAAAGGCTTGAAATAACTTTGAGGGTAAGGTGTTAGGCACCCCTCTCGGTCCACAACGATGGGTCCCAGCCGAATTTATACTTGAGAACTAGTCCACTAACAAATAAATAGTTTTAAACACAATATTGCAAATAAGAGCAGGTTTTGGACATTACATGACTCAAATAATGAGACAAAGGATTTAAACAAGTTGTGTACATATAAAGTTTTAATCAAAAGGAATTTGGGAAAGAGGGGTCCTAGGTTGGTTAGCCTATAGGATCACCCTACGTAATGCCCGGTAAACACTCCTTAATGAGGGGCTACACGTGACATTAGCGCGTAGTTATCATATCCCATATCTACCCTTTCCCACCCCTTAGCGGTTATTAAAGCGAATGTTGGTTAGAGATCTCTATTGCGTGCTGTTACTCGTCCCTTCTTAGTGGTCCTGTAGGAGTTTAGGACCTCTACCTATAGGCAGTTCTAGACAGACCCCCAAGGTTTAAAGGAGAAAATACTAAAGTGACAAGCAAGAAAACATAGGACTTCAACAGATAAAAGCATGAAATAGCAAATAAGAGGCTCAGGTTCACCTCCACAGATAATGCATGTAAATAGCACGACTCGAACACAAATAAGGGAATTATTGTTAAACAATATCCTAAGACATGCTGTCTAGGTGAATATCAGAACACATGAGATATGCAGTTTTTATTTTGTAACCCAGAAGCAGGGCCCTAATCATTTTGCCTACTGATTTTAAGCTTGTTAATCATGAGGCAGTACACACAAAAGGCAGTTTCCAATTTTATAAGAGTTGAATACCTAAGGCCTGCCTAGGCGTGGGATAGTGCACAGTCATTACCAGAACCATTAGAAGTTCAAAAGTCATTTTTTCCTAAGAGCATGTTGTTCTAGGTGTTACAAAGATACTGGGTTATTACTAATTTGCTTAAAGGAGGATGAGACTGTTTATATTCCTTTTCATGCATCAATAGTTTAACTCGGCGTAGGTGAATGAGGATGAACAAGAACCTAAACATGGTATCTAATATGCACACATAAGGTAAAGAGTGATTGATGTGCAAGATTCCTAAAGCAGGACTTCTAAATGCACAACATGGTTGCAGAACTTCCTAAAAAAGTAGGATTTCTAAATGCATAAAGGTTATAGCATTGTAGAGCATGCTGTCAAGTGTACAGTAGCAACAATTTTATGTTAGTGCTATTATTTAGCCTAAAGCAGGGTTTCTAAGTGATAAAATAATGTCAAACGAAATGCTGAAACAGTAAACCTAAGAACATGATATCTAATACATGGCATGCTTGGAATATATTGGTCCTAAACATGGATTCTAATGCACTTATGGGGAATGTAAACCTAAGGCATGGTTTCTACCCGTTGATATGGATAACATATATATGACTACCTTCCCTTTTTCACTAGCCAAATCAAATGTTCGTTTACAATAAATTATTACGGACCAACATTGCATGAATTACATAAATAGAAAAGAAAACAAGAAGTTACACTATAGGGAGACTGAAAATAGGCCCAAATGATTTTCTCAAGCCTCCAGTAGCCTCAAATGCCAAATTCCATAGACAATATCATTGTCTAGGTGCGTCAGAGTTCCCTAAGGATCTCAAGGATCCCGGGCAGTGCTCACACCTAGACTTTCCATAACAAGGATTGAGTAAGTGCAGTGTGGAAAGGCCAGCCTCAGTGTGCCAGAGTTTAGAGGGATCTCAAAAGGATCCCAAGGCAGTACACACACGGGAGGGGGCAGAACCTAGGGACTTAGGAGTAAAGTGAGATTGCTTGACATAGTTTTGAAAAAGGTTTTAGAAGGAAAGCAGTGTAAAAAGAGACTTAGTTGAAATAATTTTGTAAACAAGAGAGTTGTTTAGTAAAACAACTTTTGAAAATAGTTATGTAGTTAAACAGACAACAGGTCAGTCAAACAAGTTCAGCAACACTCAAATAATAGTCCTTCACATAAGGGAATGGGAATTGGGGACACATAGATCACATAGTATACATGAGCATAGCAGTCCTTGTGGGGTTTGTGGGATTAGGGGATAGCTATTGGTACCAACACAGTAGAAATTTTAGAAACAATCATAGAATCAACCATTTAAAGTGACAGATCAACTTGCATATCAAAACTGGATAACAAGTAGACAAGCATTCAAAACAGGGTAGAGTCATGTTGAGACATACCACTAGGGGGGAGGGGGTAGAACATGTCCTAAAAGGCCCTAAGAAGGTTATACTAGCATGCTAGATGAAGTGGTAATGTAAACATGTCAGTTGCATGTTGAACGACAGAACCACAGATAGAAACAAATTAGAGACATAATAAACTGAAGCAGTAAAAGAAACATATTAGTTTTGGGACTTGAATTGAAATCAGGACATACCAGTAGAGAGATAGTAAACACAAAGTGAGGAATAAGAGAGCACAATAGTTAGCCTTGGCTTGCAGCCGGCCAACTCAGAATAATAGCAAGTAACCAAAGAGAGAGAGAGCAGAAAAGTTTTGAGTGTGAGAGAGTTTTGAACTAATGTGTTCGTGTGTGTAGTGAAAGGAGAAGAGAGTATATATAATAGTAGCTCGAAGCTAGGTAAAATAAGGCAAGAATCACAATTGTACAATAGTTATGGAATTCAGAACCAATAAGAGCAAAATCAGTACAAGTACTCCCTTAATTAAGAGAATTAGTTCAAACGGTAAGAACATGTAGCAAATAAGGAAAGAAATCAATATGTAAATGGAGCATATCAGAAAAGGAAATAATTCAAACATAGCAGGCATAGAGTAAACAATTAGGGCCAGGTTCAGAAAATTCTAATTAAGGAGATAGTCGGTAAGAATCAAGTAACAATGCAGACAAGGTAAGGGAATCAACTAAATTGAGTAGAAAGATAAGAATCGAAAGTTTAAAGGAAAGTGTTCAAATCAGACCAAGAAACAGGGAATTCAGAATCAATCAAAGAGAAAGTCATGAAAAGAGTTAGCATTTAGCATATAAATAAAGTAAGACATGGATAGTCAAGAGTAGACATATGACTCTAGCAAATATGAGAGTCAAACAATACTGATTCGGTGAGAAAGATGCAAGTCTTGATGTGAACAGTCAAGATGAACATAAGCATATAGAATCAGTGTAAATTCAAGCTAAGAAACTCAGTAGAAATATATCAAGGAAAGATAGTCACGAGAAATCACAGAAACTCAAGAACGAGAACCGGTCAATCATGCTGATACACAGAACCAAACAAAGAACCCTAAAAATTAGGGCTTTCATAATAGACGAGTTAAAGATATAGTAAACTCATAGAATCAGTCAAGATATGTGAGAAATAGAAGTTTAAACACAACGAATCAGTTAAATAAGGTTTTAAAAAGAAGTTCCGAAAACCCTTATTTTAGAAGAAGATGAAAAACACTTGAAACCACATGATTCTTGTAAAGAACCTCAAGGACAGTGTAAAACATCCAAGAAACAAACTCAGATCATCCTATATCGATGAAGAAACCTGTCCAGAAACTCAAAGATCGTAGCAAATATAGAATGCTTTTGCTTGAAATCACACTGGAATAGCCAAGAACAAGCAGGAGATGAACCCTAGATGCAAGTCGGCATGGACCTGGGCCCTTGAAGACCTTAGAGAAGGTAAGCATGGCATGAGAGAAGCCATTGGAGGCTTAAGAGACGATGAGAGGTCACTGGAGATGACCGGAGATGGGAGATTGGCGGTTGAAGATTAGGGTTAGGTTGAGAGTGTTTTAAGAGAGGATATGATATTAGGGCGACAGATGTGGAGAAATGATTAGGGTTAGGGAGTCGTTTGGAATTAAAAAGGAAAGAACAAACGAGGGCAGTTGATATTTTAGATCAACGGCCAGGATCTGATGGGTTTTGGGTCAGGTAGGATATGTTTGGGGTCTGGGTCAGGTAATTCAATTAGTAATTGGGCTGGGGTATTGGGTTGAATTTAGGCTAAAATTGAAATACAATTTGGCTAAGTTTTAAATAGCCAATTTAACCCTATATAATTTATAATAAATAATAGATAATTTCTAAAAAAATAATTTCGTGTACTAAAATAATTTTAAAATAGATATTTAATATTTTAAAAATATAAAAGATTATTTTATGCATATAAACGTAATTATGCGTTAATATGGCTAGTATTGCAAATATATGCAAATTAGTTTTTAAAAATGCAAATGCAATTATAAAAAATGCACAAAAAATAATTAAGCACTATTTTGGCCTAAATATAGGATTTAGATGGCTAAATTACCACAACAATAAATTGAAGGATAATTATTGGAAATTTATAAGTAAAAGGGGAAGAATTAAATCATTTTAAAGCCTTTAAAATTATACAAAATTATAAAACCCTGTGCATGCTTATATATGCATATATATGCTATTTTTAAAGTATATATGTCTATAAAAAATATATAGAAAAAATTGGGTATCAATAATGCCTTCTTCTTCCTCGTCATAGAATGATACGGCGTCCTCGGGCACATAGCTCCGAGTCCATTTTTCTCTGGTGATCGACACCTCGTTGTGTTTGAATACAGGTCTTTGTGGGACACGAACACCGCCAACTATCATGTGGATTACATGTTGTGGTCCTTCCTGCTCATTTTTTCTGCTTGCATCTCTCTCCCTAAAGTGATTCTTAGCTCGATCGCTGAGAAATTCTCGAAGGTGACCCTCGTTGAACAACCGAGCTACCTCCTCCCTTAGCTGCCTGCAGTCTTTGATTCTATGGCCATATGTTCCATGATACTTATACATCAAGTTTGGATTCCTTTGAGAGGGATCGGTTTGTATAGGCTTGGGCCACCTGGTATCTTTGATTCTTCCAATAGCCGACACAATCCCTCATGTATCTATATTGAAATTATACTCCGACAATCGAGGTGCCTCTGCGGGGTCGGTACACTTATCAAACCCATTTTTACTCATGAGTCCCCGAGAGTTTTGACCTCGATCATTTCTCGATCGTTCCGAGGAGCGTTACGACCCGGACCGTTGTTTCTCCGATCGACATATGGCTGATACCGTTCCTTGTTAGATCTTGATTCCTTGTCTATATCCCTCGGGGGTTTGGCTGCCAATCTATTAGGATGAACTAAGCCCAAAGGGGCTCCAACTGGTCGTCCTTACCTTGATCTTCGATTGATAACGGTTATGCACATTTGACCACGTCATGGCTGGATACTCGATCAGATTCTTCTTTAATTGTCGAGACGTAATCGAAATCCTCTCATTCAAACCCTGCATAAAAGCTTGCACTGCCCAGTCATCCGAGACCGGTGGTAATTCCATTCGCTCCATTTGAAACCTGGACACGAACTCCATTAACATCTCGTCGTTCCTCTGTTTTATCTTAAAGACATCTGATTTCCTCATCGCCACCTTTATGTCCCTAACATATGCTTTCACGAAGGCGTCTGCTAACATAGCAAACAAATTGATAGAGTTCGGGGGCAAGTTGTGGTACCAAATCATGGTTCCTTTTGACAAAGTTTCCCCGAATTTTTCAACAATACTGACTCGATCTCATCATCATTCAGGTCGTTTCCTTTAATTCCGCAAGTATATGAGGTAATATACTCGTTAGGGTTGGTTGTCCCATTATATTTGGGTATATCAGGCATGCAAAACTTTTTAGGAATGGGCATCGGAGCCGCGCTCTGAGGGAATGATTTTTGTATGAACTTTTTGGCATCCAAACCTTTCAAGACCAGGGGTGCTCCCGATATTTGATCAACACGGGAGTTATAAGTCTCCACCTTTTTTTCATTGTCCTCAATCTTCTTTTCCCCAGACTCAGTTCTCTTGGTGAGCTCTTCGAGCATCCTCATAATGGTGGGGTCCGTCCCCGAGCCATTTTTGTTTGACCTCTCTAGCGTTGGTTCAGCACGTCGAGTGTTTTTCGATTCAGCTATACTCAGAGTTTTATTCTGACTCTGAAGTTGAGCGATGGCAATCTATGGAGCTTGCAGTATCTCGAATATCACTTGGAGGCTGACTTCCCCCCTTCTCCTATACCTTGTGTTCCTTTGCCCCTGGAACGAGCTTCCATGCGTACGCTTCCTCTGGGGTCTGCGCCTAAATCTGCATTCAAAGTAATATGTAAACTAACATCAACTGGTTCCACATTTGGCACTTCCCTAGGGTTTATCGGTGGTACACCGACCCCTACATTGTTGTTTTCCCCATGAAATCCAAGACCTTCATTGTCATGAACATGTGCATTTTGCGAGTTCGACATGTTTAATCTTGAGAATCAAAAAATTCTTGACAAGAAAAAGTGTAAAATAACGTATGTTAGGAGAATCGGTAATGAAATAATCAATATTATCTTTAGCCCCACGGTGAGCGCCAAACTGTTTACCTCGAAAATACGAGTAACAATTAAATTTGATTTGTGGTTTTAAAGATACGTGATTTTGTTCAACACTAATTAATAATCAAGAAATCTGAAGTATAGATGAAAGAAATAAGTAAGACCTAACCAATAGATAAGCCAGCCTTGACCTCGAGCCCAAGTGACCTCGAGATTGGTCAAGAACAATAAAGCAAGAATAATAAAGCTAAAGGACAATTCTGATGAACAATGAGCAAGAAAATTAAGAGAGTATATTCTTTGCCAATGATTAGATGATCTTTTTAAGTGATTGGGGTCTCCTTTATATAATAGGGGAAGCCTAAATAAGGTACATTTCTATTTACAGTAAGGAATCTTATTAGGGCATATGTATAAACACCTAGTACGGATTTGTACTAATTCGTACAAATCCATTCCGAAATTTACGCCATGATCTTGGAGACGTGGGGGGAATCTTGTCCTTCTGTAACAAACTCATAATGGCACTGTCTCGGAGTCGGTCGTACTTGGCTCCGATGTTCCTCGAGCACTTAGGTCTTCGAGCCTCTTATTCTACCTTTGAGCCCGAGATTGATCTATATCGAGCTTTTGCCCTCGATGCGATTTCTCGAGCTACAAAGTCGGAGGCATATAATTTTGACCGTATACAATATCTTCTATATAACAGCACTTCGCTATAACATCCAAAAATATTCGGAATAAACAACGTTGTTATAGAGAGGTTTGACTATATGTGAATTTCTCATAAGAGCATAGAATTAAGGTTTTGGGGTGACTATCCGTTTGATAATTCTTTCATGTCAGCTTCTCTTCAACCCCTTTAATATTGGAATAAAATGAGGAACAATATGACCTTTACTTTTCTTTCACTATTAAAAAAGATTGGAAGTAAGTTTTAATAGCAAGCTATTATAGTAACCTGAAAAATAAAGTAATAACCTAATATAACAGGTTAAATTGGACTAATGGTGTAAACCTTTTTTACACCGTCATATGTATATAAATTTAACATAAAAAATTATCAAAAATATTTTATCTTGCATTCATTGTATTTTTAGACTTTAATTGCATTATTAAAATACATAAAAATCATAAAAGATGCAGTTGCTATGTGCCTCAATTAAGCAGCTGGGCCGATTTTTCTAGGCCCAATTTCAACATACAACCTACGCCCCAGCCCAAGGACCAGCCAAACGACGCCGTAGAATTCATAAACGTCGTCGTCCCCACGCAGTAAAAGACCCCAACTCCCCTCAAATCCCCACAAAAACAAAAACTTTTTTTGGAAGATTGATGATTTTATTCACACTTCCCTGGGTTTTCAAGTTGATTTCAACTGGTAACTGAAGCTGTTTTGCAAATAAACTGCAGCTGAACTCCAACTTTTCCTCCTTTCTAGCTTTTATTTGTCAATTTTAGGTTGATTCCTAAGCGACCAGGTACATATCTCAATCATGTATCTCCTCTCTGATTCGTAATGAAAATTTGGATGTACTTCTAAATCATGTGCTTCAATTGTTTGAATCTGTTGAAATTTAGTTTTAGCATAAGTGCAATGTTATAACTTTGATTGAAGTGTTTGATTTAACTGATACCTGGAACATGCTGTGGATCTAAGTGATAATGACAGAATCAAGTATGGAAACGGATGCTGCGTCTTGTGTGAGCAATCTGTGAGCATTAACTGTTGTTAGTTTGAGGTGTAGTTAATGTTATGTTCAAAAATCTCGAAGTTCGGTTGTTAGATTTCGATTTTATATCTTGAACGTTTGAAGTAATATGCACAGAGTTCTGATTTGCCTTGAATAGTCCGGTGTTCCTTTTCTGGTAAATTGAGATTCTATTTGAGGAGTGAAAAATCATGCGTGCTTGGAGCAGCTTCTCACCAGTTTCCAGCCAAGAAATCCCCCTAAAAGCAGCTCGAAAAAGTCCCTAAACTCACACCAAACAGCCCCAAAAAAATGCTGAAAACGTCACCCAAAACCACCAATTTCCAGCATCAAAAACACAGCAGCAGTAGCTGCTCGAGGAGCACCGAGTTTTCCCTTTTTACAGCTTTATTCTTCTACCTTAAACCCACACAAACCAGCTGTAAACTCACCTTAAAACAGCCCCACAAACAGTGTTAAAAATAGCGTGAAACGAGGAAAAGCGACAACCCCCATTTCACGAAAAGCGAGAAGCGAAGCGCCCGCTTTTTTTAAGTGAAGCAGAACTTTTAAAAAAAATTAAAATAAATACGGCGTAGACAACACATGTAATTGTAAGCAAATATTCAATACTTCAATTAAAAAACTAAAGAGTAGCATCAATTAAAGCACAAAATAAGCATCCTATTCTTCTACAAGATTGTCAAATTCTTTTATTCCACTATCATTGGGCAGAATTTTTCTGAAAAAAATTCGCCAGCATTTCGGTGCTTTTTGGACGTTTAGAAAGAAAAAGAAAAAGAAAAAGAAAAAGAAAAAGAAAAAGAAAAAGAAAAAGAAAAAGAAGAAGAAGAATGAAAAGAAAAAGTGCAAAAGCAAAACATACCTGTTGAAACTTGAAAGCTGTTGTTGTAGTGTTGAAGAAGAAAAGAAGAACCCTAGTTTGCTTGAAGAAATTGCTGGTTTTACCGTTTTAGTGAGGAAGAAATCGCTAGTTTAGAACCCTAGTTTGCTGCTGAAGAAGTCGAAGAAACTACTGGGTCTGGAACAGAAGTCAGCGATTTGGTCTTTTAATTGAAAAAAAACTTTAGGCCTTTTAATTCAAAAAGTGACCGCTTCTTCCGCTTCGATCCGCTTCACCGCTTCTCGCTTTTTAGAGAGAAGCGGGCGCTTTTCTTTACCTGAGCCGCTTTTAATTGGAGTAGCGCCCAACCTTCCGCTCCGCTTCGCTTCTCGCTTAAAGCGAGGAAGCGGGCGCTTTTCTGAACCCTGCCCACAAAACACCCCAAACCAACCCCAAAATAGTCCTGAAACTCACCAAAACCCGGCTTAAAAAACAGCCCCAAACCCAGCAAAATCAGCCATGAAACACAATCTCTTCGGTGTTATTTTGTCTTTGTTCATTGTCTTAATTCATTTATCTGTTTTCTTGAAGATACGTACTTCCTTTATGAGCTTCACTGAAATCTTTTGGATAAGTTCATATCAATCTTTTGCTTCTTTGAGTTTAGTCGTGTGCTTGATCCAATTGTTAGAGTGATGTATTAGCTTGTTTCGATAGTATCGCAGTAAGTTTGTTTAGCTAATTGGTTTTTAGGAGCTGCTTGGTTATGTTTGGATTGGTTTGGGGTTGATAAGATTTAAGATGAATTGGGCTTGAATGCAACTTTGGGCCTACTTGATTAATTTTATAAGTAGAAATAGAGTAATCGTTAGTGAGTGATGTAGACTGTGGTATATCCAAAGTTTATTACGTAAATTAAAGGAAAGAGTGGAAAGAACAATTGTGAGATGAGTCGCGAAAAGGGGGGGGGGGATAAAATAGACATAAAAATAAATATCTCGAATTTATAAGATATAGTGTTCATAAACACGTTAGTTGCTTTTAGGCGCACTTCAACAATAATTTAATTATCGTGGTTGTGGGTACGGTTCTCGTGGCATAACTATGATATGCAAATCCAAATTCAAGTGCGCATTTATGCGATTTGACCAACCAACTTCAAATAAATAAAAATAATGAACATGTTGTAAATCATGTGTATGTCTCACGTGACGTGATTTGCAATGTGTACAAAAACAAGTGTGCGACATCATAAATATCATGATTGTTTTTTTTTGGGTAAAATTTCATAATTGTTTAAATTATTATTATTATATAATTAAAAGCGGTAAAGGCAAAAGCACATAGGTTCTAAAACATGTAATAATCAGATAATTAAGCCGAGTGTAATTGCAAAATGATCGTGCTAAAATCACGGAATTCGGAAATGGCTCACATCTTCTGTTGGGTTAACAGAATTCCTTACTTGGTCTTCTGCATTTCATAGACCTAAATAGAGTCAATTTTTCTTGAATTGAGATTTAAAATAAATGGTGACTTGGAACACCGTAATAAACAATTCCAAGTGGCGACTCTAAAAGTTAAATACATAATCCCATTTCAATGATGTCATTTAAAGTGGAAAAACTCCCTTTCCCCATAAAAAGGAGGTGATAACGTCTTTGTCCCATTTCAATGTTGCAGGTGTGACAACCTACCTGCACTTTGAAAATATGTTGGTTAAATAAAGAATATGCAGTGTAACCTCTACAGGATGACATGATACTAATTACAATGATACATAAAGTTATCCAATGAAATCTAAGTTACCTGGAATGTTGGAATTTCATGTGGAATTATACTAATGGATTGCGGCAATACAATTGCTCTTCTGAATATTTTTACTAGTTACAGAAGCTCTGCCTTCTTGAATTCCTTCAGGTTTATTTAATTTATTCGGCCAATTATGTCATTTCAACAAATGAAGTTATCTATAGTATTGAAGTTGCTCAGTTAACTAGATCGTGGGATCGAGTAGTCTTTTGATTTTTTGAACTTGATAGAAGTAGTAGCAAATGATATGGCTGTTCATTCGTTCTATCATTGGCTATATATTATGGAGCAACTTAAGGTATGTTGCCTTACAGGGTTGTGAAGCAAGATGGTAAGATAAATTCATGGTCTTAACTGGAGCGAGGCCCATACTTGAAATTAAACGAGTCCGTAGAATCCAGAGAATTTGGGGAAAAAAGAGCTAGGTGATCTTCTTCTCCAAAAAGCAAGAATTTGGTGACTCTTATTGCTCCAGTGCCCCAACCGCATAAATCAGAGATTCTCTGTAGAATTGATGAATTGGTGATGATGATGAAGGAACCAAACCAGAGAAGAGACAAAGATAATAGCGGTAGTAGTAGTAGTAGTAATATGAGATGCCCGCACTGTGCGGGTCCTCTTTCTAAGGAGATGGTAAAAACAACCCTTTATCTATTCCTTTTTCGTTTAGTTCTGTATTATATGTGTATATGTATGAGAGTGTTTCTCTCATTCCATTTTTGCAGGAGACAAGCCAGTGGACGGTTCCCCCTCTAATCCGTGATAGCTTTTCTATGGTTTGATTTCAGATTTCAATTAATTATTATGTTAATACTACTTTTTTACCCATGAGTAGACAAGTTAAATTGCACATGCATATTGATTGTGTTAGTAGCAGTCAGGGCGACTCGAGCTTATGCAGGGCCTAAAGACAAAGTTTAATATGAGGCCTAAATTTTTAAAAGAAAGTTATAAAATATGTTTTTATTTGAAGTATATTCTTCTAACTTTTTGAGATACAAAGTTGTTAATAATCTTTTTTATAATCGATTTTCTCTTATAATTCCTTTTCAATTGATGATATAACCAACTCATTTAATCTTTCTTGAGATATTATTAATCTTAGATAAGATTTTATAGAGCAATAGAAGTATAGAACTATTGGAAGTTTGAAAGTATTGTTGAACACTTGAACTAATAAAATCTTGGAGAAAGAAGGTGAGTAGTGAAATCTTGGAGAAAGAAGGTGAGTAAAAATATCAAAGAGAAAGATAGAAAATTTGTAGGTGTTTCTGAAATATAAAGAGATAGGGAAAAATAAAGATTGACTTGGACAAATTAAGCAAGAGAGTAAAATTTTTAATGGAGTAAAAAGTGAAAAATTGAAACGTTGGAAAAAATATTCATCTACCCAGTTTTTAGTAAGTCAAATTATTACTTTATTTATAAATCTAAAAAAGTTTTTTTCTTTTTATATTATAAACTCTATTTTTGTATTAAAAGTACTAAATATTATTTTTTAAATGCCTATGGACCTATTATTTTTAAACAAATGGGCCCCCCAAATTTGGGGGCCTAAAACACAAGCCTTACTACTTCTAACCTTGGAGCTGGCTCTGGTAGCCGTGAAAAGAAAATACGAAGAATACTTAAAGTTGGTTTTATAGCAGAAATATTGGGTAAATTTCACAAAAGGTCATATAAATATGATTTTTTTTTTACCAAAGTCCTATAACTATGTTTTCTCACACAAAAATCATAAAACATTCACTAACTCACACAAAAATCATATTGACCAAAAAACACAACTTTTCGGTAGTATTTCTTATTCCACATTTATTATTTTTTTATTGTCAGTTTAATAAATAACAACCCAATTAAAATAGGAGATATATATATATATATATATATATATGTATATATATATATATATGTATATAGCCGCTTCCAAATATAATAATAAAAATATGTATATTTTTGCATATATGTGTATTATATACATAAATTTACATATTCTATCCACTTTTTGGCTAGCGAATGCAATTAATTTCGATCAATCAGTCAATTATATTGGATCGGGACAGAGGGACTGACCTGTCCCGATCCAATACCCTTATACATAAATAGAATAATACTAAAAGTGAGGCCTTCCCCCAAAAATAACTTAGTTTGAAATGTGTGAGATTCTGACCTAGGAAAAAAAAGGTATGGACAATTAGAGAGCTCTTGAAACAATAGTGCTATCAATTTGAATGAAAATCTTGAAAAGAAATAAAAGATAGAAGTTTCGTGTTTCGGAGGATTCACTTTTAGTATTATTTTAATTTACATATATGGGCATTGAGTCAGGTGACGTGAGGTCGGGTTGGGTCATTTTTGTTTTAATTGAATTATTATTTATTCGACTGAAAAAAATATGGAATAAAAAAAATACTATCGAAAAGTTGTGTTTTCCGGTCACCTATGATTTTGTGAGTTAGTAAAAGTTTTATGACTTTTGTGTGCAAAAAACATATTTATATGGCTTTGGTAAAAAAAGTCATAGTTATAACCAGTTGTGAAATTTACCCCAAAAATATTAGTATTTAAGTTGAATTGATAAATAAATTTTAATTCTTTAATGTTGCAACATATGAGAGTTACGTAGAATAGTAGTAGTACCTGTACTTTTAGAAGTGTGTTAAATGTAAATCTGAAATCCCCATTTAAAATTTTTATGAAATCGCCAATAGAAAATGTATTGCATAAATCGCCTGTTTTGTCTCTGAATCTGCTTGTCCTAATTCATCGCTCTTTCCCCGCTAATTAACTACTTACTTAATGGTTCAGATTGGTTCTGCGGTTGGTGGGACTACAAGTGCGTTCTATGGGTTCAACCATGGTATGAACCTGTGTTTTGACCATCCTTACTTTCTATATTTGGTTAACATTTGCGATTCTTCTTGTTAACGGGTTTTCCGTGTCACTTATATACTTTTTTTCCCGAGGTTAATGCTCTGTGTTGATTATAATTTTCTCTATAAGGAGCAAATGGATACTGGGGATTCGTATAGCTGTCTCCGTCTCTCCGATTAGCTTGGTACTAAAACTTAGTTGTTGTTGTTGTTGTTGTTGTATGCTCTGCTTCATGTTACAACCAAACCATGCTGTAACATGAAATAACACCACCCATCTGGGTATTGGTCCGGCATACTATCATTCGTTTTGAATTTGAATTCTTTGTGGAAATAAATGAGTAAAAGATACTGATATGTTCATCTGAGAGGGATAACTTTTACCTAAGTACTATACTCGTGTTATATGCATCTGGAATCCACAGTGAGGTGACAATGTTGCTTGTGATCATGTTAATCTTAACCGACAAGTCCAGTTTATATCTCATTCTTCTACTTGCAGTGATGCCGATCGTGAGAAGGTGGATTAAAGGACCTATGTGGTTGCATTTCCTTGTTGGTGTAAGTATTCTTTTTTCCTACTTCCTCATGCTGTAATATGTGAATGTTTAAGGAGACCCAGAAGGCCAGAAGAAACTTCTAATAATGTCTCCGAAAGCTTATAGATGCTAGCATTCATTGCTACGGCAAAATTTTAAAGCACTAGACTTTAGTCTAGGAGCGATAATGTGCCAATTTTCTGAACTCTATCATCAACACAACCTTAAGTCATAAGTGTTTTACACAATAGTAAAGCATATTTACGTACATGACAAAAGTATAGAACATGTAAAGTAAAAATATAATAGATTTACTCCCTTATCAGACAAAAAAGGAATTGATTCACTCGTTCCTATTCTTTAGTTGTCTGCCTCTCTCACTTTTATAGTGGTGGACTTTATATTGGTGGTTTACCTGCTATATTTTTACTTTTTCTTTTTGTTTATGCAGGCCCCTCCTGTGATAGTTTTCTCATCTGCATGTGCAGGGTTAGCAGGTTTGAACTTACTTTTTCAAACCTTTAAGATTGTCTAATCTATTACAGATTTTTAAAGCCTTCTGTGAAATAGCCTATTCCCTTTAATACGTTCATTATATTTGAATAATTAGAAGAGAGTACTTAGTAGCATTGATGGAGGACAATTTTAGGGCTTTTGTTGCCTTCGAATCGACATAAAATGAGAGCAAGTTATATTGTTCATCATGAGTACATCAAGCTAAGAACATGAAGAAAATTGTAGGCTTTAGTGTTGGCAGATTGGTAAGATGGTTAATTCTCTTATGTAAAACTGAAAGCACCAATAAAGTAGAAAAGCTTTCATTACAACGACTCTAAATTTCCATTCATCAGAATATCAGATGAACCTAAGCTGAACATACTAGTGTGTCATCTAAATTGAAACGGTGGGAGTAGTATTTATTTTTTGGAATCAGTGAGTTGTTCTTAGAAAGGATGAAGAGGATATGCCAAGGAGCAGCAGAAATGATCCTTTTTTCTTCCTTTGCTCCTGTAACTACTCTGAATTATGGCAATCCTCAGCTAGATCTGTCTCATGAAATCCTTTGCCGATTTGAACCTTATTCATATCATATTGGTTGGACTAGGGTGAGATGATAATGGAAATTTGAATTTTGACAAAGAAAACCTTGGATTCCACTTTCATTTTTTGTCTGCTTGTACTTTGTGTTGGTTTCTTTGATAGGAGGGAGATCCAAGAGGTTCCCTCCGTTGGAACAAAAACTCGTTTCTGTTACCTATTAGTTTATCTAGACTGCGAGTTTGGAAACCTTGTCTCTATTCCCTTATTTTGTTCCATTTGACATGCTTTTCCATGGTTGAAACCTTACAGGTGGTGCTGTTCCAGCATTTGCTCAGCTAGCATCTTCGTCTTACCATGCCGCGATTTCATCTTCCTCGTCACCACCTACTGTTTCACAAGATGAAAAGATGAGAAAATCTAGAACTTCTTCAACTCTGTAGCCTAAACACTAAGAGGAGGTGTTTTTACTATCTGATCCTGTGCATTCTGCAGATCATCTTAGTTGGCTGTAGTCCTCCCTCTCCTGTTTGTTTTACCAGCTTTTGGCTACATTTAAGATTTCTGCTTTGTTCTGGTGATTTATTTTCCTTTTGAGAGAATGTGCAACTTGTCCATGTAATGAGTTGTTTATGTTGTAAATTGCAACCTTAATTTTACAGTGGAAGTAGCAAATTTGCGAATGTGTCCAGCTCCATTGAACTGCATTTCAGTTGTAAGTGATTAATTTCAGGAAAAGTTATTTTTTTTATTCATTAATTGCGCGGCCTGCCTGCGACTTTCTTAGGTGAAAGTTACAAACATTTATGAATTATTGACAATGCATTCCATTTTTTCTTGTTGCCTTGACAATGTGACTAGGAGGTTACGGGTTCGAGCCGAGGAAACAGCCTTTTGTAAAAATGCAGGGTAAGGCTGCGTATAACAGACCCTTGTGGTCCGACCCTTTTCCGGACCCCGCGCATGGCGGGAGCTTAATACATCGGACTGCCCTTGACGACTAGAATATTGAATGTTATGACTTCTGTGCTATTACTACAGTTTGCTTGCTTCTACTATTGTCGGGAGGATACTAGGATGCAAAAAAGGAGCAACAACCTTTCTCAAACAACTTGCACTTTTTATATTCAATTTATCTTATTAAATTTACTTTTGTCGAGTTTGAAGAGAAGCCTGTTGAAATGCAGTTGGGATGAAAAGTATGATGCTTCTGTCCTTTCTTCTTTTCTTACTTTACGATGATATATAACGAGTAATGACGATTACTTTCAAATTTTATGCCCCTTTCGGGTCAAAGTAATGATAATTGTTAAGAGTTATTTACATTTTCACCGCTAAAGAATGCTCCCTTTCGCCATTTTCACCATATATATATAAAGTGCGTTTATCTCTATATGAAGGGTGCGTTCTGAAGTGTGAAGTGGGAGAGAAGGGGTGACACAATTGGGGTTTTGAATAAAATGACCTTTTGATTTTTCATTTTTTTTTCCGTTTTCGTA